>NC_060149.1:832505903-832808933 GCF_021461385.2 Schistocerca piceifrons | reverse complement strand
ACTGATCGTCTTGTGAAACAACCACAAGGTAAACACACGTGCCGAACGTACACTCGTCGAAATCGCCAAGCCTTAAATGGCGTTACGAGGTGACGCCACAGGCGCGCGTAATGTGCGTCTGCACTGAAATTCTAATCAGTAGCATATCTCATCGCTGCAAACCCATGGTGTAAATTTCACTTGATTCGGATGCTTACTTCAGGGTGTTGCATTTACGGTGGCCAGCAGTGTAACTGTTCTTACAATTATTCGTATAAGTCTTGGTCGATTTAATGAGGGGTGGGACAGGCCGAAGCCTTGTGACACCACACATCGTATCCATGTCACAACAGATGTTCGAAGTGACCTCTCGGGACTGCAGGTGATAGGCGTAGTACCGGCTGTCGTGCAAGATACTCATAGTCGTACTTCGACTTACAACACGTTGGCGGACCACTTGGCTGGAGCTTGCACTAGGGTTCCACTTAGTACCCTGTAAGACCTCGTGCTCCAGATCTGGTGTACGCAAAGTCCACCGCCTCCCTACGCGTTCGTTTGTGTGAAAGGACCCACGATCACACAAAATCCCAAAAAGGGTACTTGTTTTGGCATAGCTGGGCTGCCTCCCCGAATATTTCTTTCCGCTTGGCCGTATACAAAAACCATCTCGGCTTGTTGCCGACATGAATACCGGACTTTTCTGCTGCTTACACTACGCTGCGTGAAGTACACTGCCGGCAACACACAAGGAACGCACGGCATGTCGTCAGAGGAACTATCACCGCCGTCTACGGTGGCAATGATGCACTTCCGGTCCTTTTTTATTCCGTTTCCAGTTAGGAAACAGTACCTGAGAAGAAATTTCCTGGCAGATTAAAACTGTGTACCGGACCGAGACTCGACCATGGGACCTTTACCATTGCCTTTTGCGGGCAAGTGCTCTACTACCCAAGCTCGACTCACGCCCCGTCCTCACAGCTATGAAGACGGGGCGTGAGTCGTGTTTGGGTAGCTCAGTTGGTAGAACACTTGCCCGCGAAAGGAAGAGGTCCCGAGTCCGAGTCTCGGTCCGGCACACAGTTTTAATCTGCCAGGAAGTTTCATATCAGTGCACACTCCGCTGCAGAGTGAAAATCTCATTCAGTACCTGAGAAGTAAGTTGGTTAAAGCAAGGTGCATGCCTCGAACGGTTTTTCGATTTAAAACTCGCTATTATGGAATTTATGAAGGAAAAAGGAGTGCAGGAACGAAAATTAGAACATCCGATGTTGATTGCAGGTCTCGCATTTCAAGTAGACTTGACTACACGCTCAGAGCTGTAAGGTATTGCAAGATGAGAAACATCTTCTTTCTAATTTGATGGGGACGCATTAAAAAAAACCGCATTCTACAAGGTACACATTCTGACAAAAACAGTCCATTTCCCTAAATTCACAGCCATTAAAGACAAATATGAGGTTTGAAGAATTCAGTGTCGCCTTAAAAGAATTACAAGAATAGTTTCCTAAAAGCTTTGAGAACTCTGTCAATCTTAGGCTACATTTGTTTTCGATCTGTTTTTGAGACCGTTTGCCGTTACAGTTGAAAGCGCCCTAGCGCATGTGCGGATGTAGCTGACTGACCTACAAGGTTCAACATGGTTCAAAAGGCTCTAAGCACCATGGGACTTAACATCTGAGGATATCAGTCCCGTAGACTGAGAACTATTTAAACCTAACTAACCTAAGGACATCACACACATCCATGCCCGAGGCAGGATTCGAAACTGCGACCGTAGCACCAGCGCGGTCCCGAACTGAAGGCCCTAGAACCGCTCGGCCACAGAGACCGGCGCCTACAAGGTTATTCTCATCGTAATGACAAATCCCCTTACATTAAAACTGTCCAGGAAGTCTACATTGCTTTCCTCACGTAGTATTTTCACGTCTCCATTACGAGGTTGCAAAAGTGCTGTAATATTTCGATCGACTTATTTGTGTGAAAGACCTTTTTTCGCCTATAAAACGAAATACGTCACGATTACGCGGTAACATCAGTGCGTACATGTGTGAAATTTTCTGCGTCTGTTTGTCGACATTTTGTTCCAGATAAAAATTATATTACGTCTTCAGCGTGCCAAAATTAATTAAATGATACTGAAAATCGGTTCTGCTTGTGATCTATGTTCTTGCGACATGTGAAATACGAAACTAAGTCGTATGCAGTGCGACTGCACTGCCACTTAAATGCGCCAGGTTCGCAGTTTCTCCCACTAGCCCCCTAGCGCACAGACAGCATGCAGTGGCGGTGTAGGAAATCTGCAGCGAGGCTTAGCGCTATGACACTCGTGCCAGAATACTGCCTGCAAGCTAAATATTTCACTGGCCCTGGCGTAGGCGGTCGCTTTCTATGTATATTTACTACTGAGAATATTACAAACATCTATTTGGATCTGTTTAAAGAAAACAAGGGATGGTTATATTGTATTAGAATGTGATGTACCAGTCATTGTGCATTTTTTGTACCATTGGTCTCAATAAAAAGATACATACATTGTTACTGTTCACACAAATACTGTTATGCCACAAGTCTTAAGAAGGTGAGACTATATACTGAACCGATTTAAGTGGATCCCTACCAAGGAAGTTACTTGGTAAGGTGGCTATAATTTCGCACCTTACAAGCTCTCATCCACATACTTTGCCGTGATCTACAGCCACATTAGTTATTATTTGATAGGTAATACATTTTATATATGAATACTTAAAGGAGAGTGACATTTTCACGTACGCCTTGTAATTAATTGTTAACGCTTATTGCATGAAAGGTGACTGAGTGTCTTTATTATAAAAACGGCGTAATGAATGATTGCCTGTACTAGTAGATGTTGGAACGCCAGTGGAAATGAAACGGCAGGCGGAAATCAAGCGCTTGGTGAAAGGTTCACACAGGTGTGTTGGTCCTGCTTAAATACAAGAAATAGCAAGACGGACGTCGTAGCACCTAAGCGCTGGAGCACAATAGAGTCGCGACCGGCCAGTCTTGTAGTCGAACCGGAAGGATTATACGTCGGAAACTACGAAAATCTTGGACGCAGGTGAGAGAAACGAAGAAGCGGCACCTCGGAAAGAACGCTGGCTGGGTTATTTCCAAGGATTTTTACTCAGAAGCGTACCATTGTACGAGTATAGGTTTTTTCTCTCGCAAACTTACCGCGCTGGACGACAAAAGACTAAAATATGGTTGGTCGGCGTTCGGAAGAATCAGTAGAGAGGGAGAATATTCCGTGGTTTTTGGAAAATGATTCGTTTTCCGAATTACGATGGTGGGGAGCCGAGCCTCGCTGGGAAGCCAGTGCCGGAGAGACCTAGTCTTCCGTTGTGAGCGCCCGTGTGTGACGGTCGCTCCATATCAGCTTTTGTTGGTACAGACGGACTTGCTGTCTTTGCTCTCAGAAGAGTTTATAGTTAGAACAGTTAGTCACTGTACTGTTGCGAACCTATACGATTCTGGACTTCACCTCTGGGTTGAAACTCGTCGTTGAGTACGCAGCGTTCAGTAATTGAGAGCACTTCCTCTGCCTGTGCTTATGTTGAGACGTTATCTGAACTCCGTCCTTGTGGGTGGAAGTTCGCGTTTCTCTTCTGTAGAACACAGAGAGGAGAAGACAGTATTAGAGTGTATTAGTCAGAGGACCGCCTTCTGCCGTCCTATTGTTTGAAAGAGTTTATTTGTGGCTGAAGTTCTTCCATCGACGCAGACGAGTACTTTTTTTTTTTTTTTTTTTTTTTTTTTTTGGTGGGGTTTAAGGGCGCTCAACTACGGAGGTCATTAGTCCCCAAGACGAGTACGAGAACCATCACTTCGATGCACCAGACGCTGTACATACGGTGATATCGCAAATTGCTTCTGCTTATTAGGGCTATAAAAGCTAAACAGCTGTGATCACGTTAGTTTATTTCCACTGAGGTTCCACACCACCGTAGATCATCTTTGAAAGTAGTGTCTTCTTGTGTTTGGTATGTAGATGATGTCAGTCATTTCGCGTTATTGTTATTAGACCGCGCACTCATAATAAGGAGCAGAGTTGGACAATTGATTAGTAATTTTACTTAGGAAATGTAAAATGTGTAATATAAAAGTTATTTTTTAATCTACAATAAATATATAAGCACGAACAACATTTATCATTTAGTAGGGTTAGTTGTCTTCATTTATTTATGTCTAGATTGTAATTTATAGAATTAAGAGATCCTAAGATGTGCTTGAGGGGGTAGTCAGACAGGGCCAAATCTTCATTTTAGCCTTTATTATTTGCCGTTGCGCACATTCATTTTACACCCGCCTGGAGTAGCATCACAGATATTGCTTACCCTGCCACAATCCTACTTAGACTCTTCTGATAGTACTCATAAAGTGGTTTGAAACCGCGGAAATTTTCAAAAAATATTTTTTCCCATTTAATTTTTAGATGTTATTGATAGAAATCACCAGCTTACGTGTATAGTTTGCAGTGGTAAAGTCACGCGATAACATTAAAAATAATATTTGTGTATTTATTATATTTCTTTTCAGATTCGTTGCGCTTCAGCCCACTGGCTGCAATTTATTGATTTATGTTATGTAATGTGTCGTTGTATTTTGTTGTATTGTAACGACACTGCTCCGGTTTTGACGTTGCCATTAGTTTAGCTTCTTTGTTGTAGATATTTATCTTATGTGCCGTTACATAATAAAGGGAATTTTTTGAGGATGATGGACACAGTCAAGTTCGTAGTGGGCAATCTGATAGCGAAGATGAGGAACAGCGACACACTGAGGCAATCGGAAAGATACGGGAATATAATGTAGGGAGTCCAAGTGAACACATAACAACTAAGAATTGTGGTGGATCGCCGTCAATGGCAGCATATCAGGAGCGACCGGTGATGACTTTCTTGAATACCAAGAAATGGAAAGGGAAAAGGGGAGAAGATCACTTAAGAGTAGAGGAAGAGAGAGTCACAATAGGAGAGAAGATCTAGATAACATGGGTGCGTTGGACATCCTTGCATACCTAAAGGAATTGGGAAGCCAAATAATACAGGGGAATGATGAAGTACGTTCAGAAATGGTGGGAAATAAAATTCAAAACGTTAGTGCTGAAATGCAGAAGGTCAGCTCAGAAATGGGAAGTCAAATTCAAAAGGTTAGTGCTGAAATGCGAAGTAAAATTCCAAACCTTAGTGTCGAGATTCAGTCGATAAAACATGAAACAAGGGAAGTGAAAAATGAGTTAGTGATGCTCCAAACAAAACTAGAACGAGAGATTGCGAAGGTCAGAAGAACCGCGAACGAGGCGCTATTACAAGCGAGGAGGGCGAAGTGGGTTGTTCTTGAAACATTAGAGAAGACGGGAAACACGACAACGATAGGTGGAGGTGCATTAAGGAAGTTGCAGAGGCACGTGAACCAAGTTGAAATAACGAAGCTGCAAAAGACAGAAATTGCACCAAATAAGGCATTGACCGCGGAGATCTCTCAGTTTAAACAAAACATAGAAAGCGAAATTAAGCAATTATCTCAGGAAGTCAGGTCGCAACCTAGTCAAAAATCACATCTCAGAAAAGAAATAGTAGGTGATTTGGAAACAGCAGAAACCGAAAGAGCTAGTTCAAACCCCACACTACCATGTCCAATTCCAGACGATATTAGAATCTGCTCGAATGTAAGAGTTGCTCGTCAACTACAGACTGAAAGCGTATCTGTAGAGCAACGAAATATCCCTATAGATATGGTCCCCGCGTCTACACAGGGCACGACTGGATCACAAATTGCGAATACGGAGAACGGCAATGAGATATTTCATATGCGTAATTGTTACCCGATAATGCGCACCACGAAACATTTTTCCACTGACGAAAACATAACAGGGAATAGAAGAGACGATGCCCAAAGTAACGGTAGATCGGAAACGTTAGCGCCAAGTGAGAATGTGATAGGCCGAGCGGGAAGAAACTCCAATGAAATTTTCGATTTTGAACATTTTATCTCTGTACGAAAATTTCAGCACTACAAAGACGAGGGTAATGTTTTGCACCCGAAAACTTTCATTAGACATTTTGATTTATCATTAACTCCTCACTGGCCTCTGATGTACAAACTGGACTTCGTATGTTCACATATCGAGGGAACAACGGCCGAATTCATGCGAAACGTTGCCAAAACGTGCACGTCATACGAAGAGTTTCATGACGCATTTTTAAACAAATTCTGGTCCAAGGAGACACAGGACAGGATCAAGCCGGCCGGAGTGGCCGTGCGGTTCTAGGCGCTACAGTCTGGAACCGAGCGACCGCTACGGTCGCAGGTTCGAATCCTGCCTCGGGCATGGATGTGTGTGATGTCCTTAGGTTAGTTAGGTTTGATTAGTTCTAAGTTCTAGGCGACTGATGACCTCAGAAGTTAAGTCGCATAGTGCTCAGAGCCATTTGAACATTTTTTTTTTTTTTGACAGGATCAAACAGGAAATAATGATGAGTAGAGACTTGGAGAGTTCAGAGTTCTGTAGTCCAGTGAAGTTTTTCGAAAACTTGACCAAGAAGAATCAGTATTTGGACGACCCATGCACACCGGCTGAGATCATAAAATTGTTTTACACTAAGTTGCCAATTTCCTACCAGCAAACGCTCGTCGGCCGATGTGGAAGTGATGTAGAAGGATTCAAGAGTATCATAAGAGAGTTAGAATTCGCTTTCAACGAGCAGCAGGCGAGACAAAAAAGTAGGCAGAGAGACGTGCAAGGTGAAAGAAGGGAGAACAACGGAGGGAATAATAGAGGCCATAAACGGCAAAACAATGCAAATCGTCCGCCTCAACAAAACATGGACCAGAGAGATCGTAGTGGGAATAATGGACAATGGAGGAACTATGGCAGAGAATATAGGCAACAAAATGACCGGAGATGGGAGCCACAAAATAACGGCGCATAATGGGGTGACAATAGGGAAACTCGTCAACGGTCTGACTGAGGATGGGGTGGAATGAACAACAACAGGAATCGGGAACAATCAGTTGAAATTAGACCACCCAACCCTGGGAGATTACGACAAAATAGCGTAGAATAAGGAGGAAGAATTAAAGCGAGTTGGCATGGCGAAAGTATGGTATTGTATATACACTCCTGGAAATGGAAAAAAGAACACATTGACACAGGTGTGTCAGACCCACCATACTTGCTCCGGACACTTCGAGAGGGCTGTACAAGCAATGATCACACGCACGGCACAGCGGACACACCAGGAACCGCGGTGTTGGCCGTCGAATGGCGCTAGCTGCGCAGCATTTGTGCACCGCCGCCGTCAGTGTCAGCCAGTTTGCCGTGGCATACGAAGCTCCATCGCAGTCTTTAACACTGGTAGCATGCCGCGACAGCGTGGACGTGAACCGTATGTGCAGCTGACGGACTTTGAGCGAGGGCGTATAGTGGGCATGCGGGAGGCCGGGTGGACGTACCGCCGAATTGCTCAACACGTGGGGCGTGAGGTCTCCACAGTACATCGATGTTGTCGCCAGTGGTCGGCGGAAGGTGCACGTGCCCGTCGA
The DNA here is from genome assembly GCF_021461385.2 of Schistocerca piceifrons. Lineage (NCBI taxonomy): Eukaryota > Metazoa > Arthropoda > Insecta > Orthoptera > Acrididae > Schistocerca > Schistocerca piceifrons. The sequence continues at coordinate 832,801,391 of NC_060149.1, read as the reverse complement.
CCTGGGACCGGACCGCAGCGACGCACGGATGCACGCCAAGACCGTAGGATCCTACGCAGTGCCGTAGGGGACGGCACCGCCACTTCCCAGCAAATTAGGGACACTGTTGCTCCTGGGGTATCGGCGAGGACCATTCGCAACCGTCTCCATGAAGCTGGGCTACGGTCCCGCACACCGTTAGGCCGTCTTCCGCTCACGCCCCAACATCGTGCAGCCCGCCTCCAGTGGTGTCGCGACAGGCGTGAATGGAGGGACGAATGGAGACGTGTCGTCTTCAGCGATGAGAGTCGCTTCTGCCTTGGTGCCAATGATGGTCGTATGCGTGTTTGGCGCCGTGCAGGTGAGCGCCACAATCAGGACTGCATACGACCGAGGCACACAGGGCCAACACCCGGCATCATGGTGTGGGGAGCGATCTCCTACACTGGCCGTACACCACTGGTGATCGTCGAGGGGACACTGAATAGTGCACGGTACATCCAAACCGTCATCGAACCCATCGTTCTACCATTCCTAGACCGGCAAGGGAACTTGCTGTTCCAACAGGACAATGCACGTCCGCATGTATCCCGTGCCACCCAACGTGCTCTAGAAGGTGTAAGTCAACTACCCTGGCCAGCAAGATCTCCGGATCTGTCCCCCATTGAGCATGTTTGGGACTGGATGAAGCGTCGTCTCACGCGGTCTGCACGTCCAGCACGAACGCTGGTCCAACTGAGGCGCCAGGTGGAAATGGCATGGCAAGCTGTTCCACAGGACTACATCCAGCATCTCTACGATCGTCTGCATGGGAGAATAGCAGCCTGCATTGCTGCGAAAGGTGGATATACACTGTACTAGTGCCGACATTGTGCATGCTCTGTTGCCTGTGTCTATGTGCCTGTGGTTCTGTCAGTGTGATCATGTGATGTATCTGACCCCAGGAATGTGTCAATAAAGTTTCCCCTTCCTGGGACAATGAATTCACGGTGTTCTTATTTCAATTTCCAGGAGTGTAGTTAGCAATTAAGTTAAGTATTACACTGAAGGGATCTGTAGATTTATCAAATTTTCTATAATATTATCATGTTAAAAGAGGTACTACAGTACATAAAAGGGCAGGATGTCGTGGGTAGGAAAATTATGGTATGTTTCTTTGTGTAGGCTATAGCTATGTGCACAGCAAGCTGAGCGTACGATTTCAGAAGGTGTTTGGAGTTTAAGATGTGATATCTGTCCACGAAGGAATAAAGTAAAATTGAGAAACGTGCGGTACTGCAAAAATGTTGTAAAGATGTGTGAATAGATAAAAAAATTGTTAACTAATTGATGTGGAAGGTATTAGGACAGAACGTCAGTAGTTAAAATTTGAGATATGAGTGTCTATTTTACATGTCAAGCAATGGGATCATAAATGAGTGACTTGCTAGTAGGGTTTTCGGTGAGAAACGGGAGTTGAATAGGTGGCCAGCTCCACGTGTCTACGTGAGAGCACACCGTTATTTGTATGGGAATGTTGTATTTATGCTGCTCAAAGAGACGGAATAATTGTGTACATGGTGGCGGAATTCCGTATGAGCGCATCGATATATTATTTAAGTGTTAGAGGGACATGAAATGGACGTATAATAAGGGGATAAGCACCTAAAATTTAATAAAGGAAAATACTAAGCTGTACGTTCAAAGCACATGACATAGAGGGTAATACATAAGGGCATGGCAGTCGTGTTGATGAGCAGTGATTTTATATAATCTACTAAAATATTTATATCTCCAGGTACCACTTTAAAATAAAATGTAAGTTTATTAAGGTGTAAAGAAGAGACCACCAGAGAAAGGTAACAGCAGCAAATTCGAAAAAGGGGGACAGCGACAGAGAAGATAGTACTGAGTAAGACCATGAGGAAAGGTACGTAAAAGTATGACTAAAGAAGCTAGCAGTAATTTACACTAAACTTGCTATGTAGTTTATAATTGTCCACAGGAAACAAGCCGAAGCATGAAATGAAGAAGAGGCCCACCTTATCATTCATTTGTGTATGTTTGTGTGTGCAGACGTGCACTTTATTGTTCACAGATATTCACGACGACATCCACGAAGAAACCAAGAGCCATGAGATTGGACGATCTTGTGATACACAACGACAGAGTAGTTTTCTTTGAATAGTGGGGTAGTTAGACTTTCATAAACGTCCTACTGGTCAGTAGTTAACAGTAGTGTAACAAATAGTTAACAAATAGTATGCAATTATTAACATTGGGTCTGGTGATGAGTGTAACGCTACGGTTGTATGGACAACTAATGAACATGTATTTTTTTGTAGGTATACAGGTGCCGACAGATTTAATAATTACAGTACATAGGTAGAGGTGTATTACTTTATAAGTAACATTAACTTGGTACATGACACTGTTATCAAGATAATAATAAATACGTGAGTGTCTTGGCTTATTATACAAATAGAAGAATAATAAATGTAAAGGTAAATGACCTCACAAGTGAATGCCTCTTAAAATTTTATATCTCATAAATGTCAATAAATTGTGTTATGTATTGTATAGTATTTGTTGTAAATCGGAAACTAATTGTGGGCATTAGTGAGCACAGGATGCGCAAAAAACTTTTCGAGACACACTGGTGGTTACAACATGATGTTGGGGCAACGGGACGCCGTCTGTAAACCAAAGCCCGATCGCGGACGTGGGCAAACAGCTTGGCTATTCATCGGCGACCTGAAGCCCTCGGGTGGCAGACAATGACGGCGCAGGTAACAGGCGGCAGCCGCAACAGCCCTGCTCGTTCGGGGCAACATGGGTATTTAAATGGCCACTGATGACTTGTCTCCACTGTTGTATTACACGATGGAGACGAGATAAGCCAATTGTGGCCATAATACAGTCAAGTAAGCCTACAGCAACTGTTAATAGCTGTACGGAACTGTCAACTGTGTTTGCTTTCTTCTGCGGTCCTCCGCCGTCTTCTGCAGTCACCTGGCATTGACTTCTGAGGAATCTGAGCCACACAAGACGACTCAAGTTCCATGTATAGTGTCACCAAACAGATAACCTACCTGCCCACAATTACCGATATCCTTATCCAAAATACAATAGTTATATCAAGAGAAAGAAGCGACATGAAGAACAGAAGAGTAGGAACACAAACATAGTAAAATAAGAAACACGAAGAACTGAAGACTAGGCAAAATTACACTTCTCTTACCCGACGCATAAGAATACTAGGTGACCTATAACGATCTTACCTGACTGTACCTCCCTCATACTGTGTGCAAATTCGACGAAAACGTGGCTATTTCAAATCATACACCCACTTACCTGGCTCTATAATCCGAGAATCCTTCCACATCATCAATTCTGCGAGAGACTGGTAACCTGACGAGATCAACAATCGGCGGAGGGTCCAAAAATTGACTTGTAAAGGCAACACATCCCATCTCAAATAATCTTCGCGTTCTGAACTTAAAAAAAAAAAAAAATTGTAGCTTCCATCCCCGTACACAAATAGAGACGAAAGTGTGTCGTGAAATCCGAATCAGTGTGTGAGTCTTGATAAAAAAGGTGGATAATGTAGTGAACACTGATCAGTTACACCCACAAACTAACAGTTTCCGATCTCTATCATTTGTGTAAACATTTTGTACTTAGTTTTCAGGGTAGTCTTAAGAAAATATTTGTGTATGTATTCATGTAAAAATATTGTTTGACATTATCTTTGATAATGATGCGATGTCCTCACTGCTTTTATATATTTGTGTATTTCCAGAATTGTATTTGTGTATGTATTTATGTAAAATTATTGTTTGTCATTTCTTTGCTAATGATGCTATAGGTTTTTAATGTTTTTATGTCTTACATCTAACACGCTGTGAACAACCACAATAGTTAAAATTGGTCGTCGATCCGAACTATTATTACAAATATTAATGGTCACAGTAAATGTAAATGCAAGTCGTCAAATAATGCTTTAGAACATAAGATTTTGGAAATGTTTAAAGAGTATACACGTTAGGGTAACACTAGACTTGGTCAATCAGTTTGTGAAATGATGTTTTCTTTGTGATGTAAGCCAAGAGCATAAATATGACCAAGTAAAAATTACGCAGAATGTTTCATAGAATTTTAGGTATTTGTATAATGAACAATAGATAACCTCTTGAATAATTGACATAATTGCTTGTCTAACATATTAATGGCTAAATGAAGCACATGTAATTTATTGGACGACCACTTTGAAAATATTCGGATACTTTACTTTAATATTTCTGTGTCTCAGGGATGGACGAATGACAGAGAGCGTCTAAAGGAAGATGGGAACTGCCATTTTGGTAAGAGCATAATTTTTTTTGTAATGTTAGATAATTTCTTTTGATATTGTATATTCCAGCGGTCACGTCTCAGAAAAATGTCCCAAACATAAAGGGTAGACAGATTATAATTAACATGTAATAACTAAATTTATGGTTGTAAACCCATGAACGAATGCAGAATGACTGTAGAAGAACATATCATGATTCAAGTGTTCCTCTACCCTCGTATTCTTATTAGTTCACTTGTACAGACGATTAATGGTTCAAATGGCTCTGAGCACTGTGGGACTTAACTGCAGTGGTCATCAGTCCCCTAGAACGTAGAACTACTTAAACCTAACTAACCTAAGGACATCACACACAGCCATGCCCGAGGCAGGATTCGAACCTGCGACCGTAGCGGTCGCGCGGTTCCAGACTGTAGCGCCTAGAACCGCTCGGCCACTCCGGCCGGCAGACAATTAATGGTCATATGGTTTTGTACTGGATGAGATAATACTATAAGAAGTGCCCCATCCTAGTACAAAATTGTTCGTTAGGTGGGGGTATTGTAAATTGGCTATAATTTCGCACCTTACAAGCACTCATCCACATACTTTGCCGTGATCTACAACCACATTAGGTATTATTTGATAGGTAGTACATTGTATATATGAATACTTAAAGGAGAGTGACATTTTCACGTACGCCTTGTAATTAATTGTTAACGCTTATTGCATGAAAGGTGACGGAGTGTCTTACATCGACGCAAACGAGTACGAGAACCATCACTTCGACGCACCAGACGCTGTACATACAGTGATATCGCAAATTGCTTCGGCTTATTGGGACTATAAAAGCAAAACAGCTGTAATCACGTTAATTTATTTCCTCTGAGGTTCCACACCACCGTAGATCATATTTGAAAGTAGTGTCTTTTAGTGTTTGGTACGTAGATGATGTCAGTCATTTCGCGTTGTTGATATTAGACCGCGCAGTCATAATAAGGAGCAGACTTGGGCAACTGATTAGTAATTTTACTTAGGAAATGTAAACTGTGTAATATAAAAGTTTTTTTAAATCTACAATAAATATATAAGCAGGAACAACATTTATCTAGTAGGATTAGTTGTCTTCATTATTCATGTATATCTAGATTGTAATTTATATAATTAAGAGATCCTAAGATCTGCTTGAGGGGGTTGTCAGACAGGGCCAAATCTTCATTTTAGTGTTTATTATTTTCCGTTTCGCACATTCATTTTTCACAAGTGATGTGACATCAAAGTATGAAATTCACTTTTCGCCCCTTCTAATTCCACATATATATTGTAAATCAAAATACTTGATGGAGGCTGCTTGATACAGATTTTAGATATTTTTCAGTCTTATACACTGAATAGTCGTTTTATGGAAATGCTATAATGTCTGTTTTCTTATTAGTATGGCCTCTATGTGAGATATACGATGGTGGCTGTCAAATTATCATCATTTACTAGGGAGATAAGAAACCTGTCCAGGCATTACTTATGGATATGTCTCAGTAACTCTCAGTCTGACCTATACAACAGGAAACGGTTGCAAATCCTGGGTGTAAGTAATGAGTGTGTTTATAATATAGCTTTTTTCTTTATCACCAGTAAGATTTGTTATTTTAAATACGGGATGTCCATAATTAAAGTCTCAGTTTGAAAACGCTTTAGAAAGAGAATCACTGCTCAGATTGACGTCAAATTTAAACAGCATATTACTGATTTAGAGGGAAACGCTATGGAACAAGTAAACAAAATTTACAGAATATTTGACCAATGGATGGTGCTATACGCGTCAGCGTATTCACACCAACAGACGCGCGGCACATGGCTGTTCCTCATTTTGCGTCTAGACTCCCAAAATGGCTGGCTCAGTGAAGGATGCTGCACTGCTGGTAAAACTCTTTTACGCAGCGTGCACCAGAATCCATGCAAAAAATGGTTCAAATGGCTCTGAGCACTATGGGACTTAACATCTGAGGTCATCAGTCCCTAGAACTTAGAACTACTTAAACCTAACTAACCTAAGGACATCACACACATCCATGCCCGAGGCAGGATTCGAACCTGCGACCGTAGTAGCAGCGCGGTTCTAGACTGAAGCGCCTAGAACCGCTCGGCCACGCTGGCCAAGCCATGCAGAAGTTCCGGAGACTTAAGGGTATGGAAAAAGGCACTGATCCGATGTCTGCTGAGGGTCCGGGGAAAATGGTTACAAAATTCGAAAATACGTGTTCTTTTGAAAGGGTAGCAGAGGGAGGAAAGCGACAGACGCATGTCGGAGATATAGCCACAGCGGTGCAGGAGGACTTGAGCGGTGGCGTGCAAACATGCAGTGCACAAGTAATGACGCGAACGTTGGACATGCCTGCGAGCACATGCATAAAATCCTACTCAGCATCACGCATTGCTATCCATACAAAATCATCAGTGTTCAGGAGCTGCTTCCTGCTGAGCTGCCAGCAACATAGACGTTCGCTCTGGAATTTCTTGCGCGCATGGAAGTGGGCAATGAATGTCCAAGGAACATTCTGTGGACAGATGAAACCCAGTTACATCTCCAAAGACACGCCGATACGCAGAACTGTATAATGTCTTCTTCTTCTTCATGTGCCGTCTCCTCTAAGAAGGTTGGCTGTCATCATGGCAATTTCTGATCTTGATTTGGCTGATCTAAGGAGTTCTGACGTTGAACAGTTGTACCAATTTTTTAAATTGTCAATCCAGGATGTCCGTCTTCTACCCCTCGTTCTCTTCCCACAAATTTTCCCTTCTAGTATTATTTGCAATATTTTGTAATTTACTCCCCTAATAACATGGCCTAAATATTGTAGCTTCCTTACTTTAATAATTTTAATTAATTCTTTTTCCTTTCCCATTCTTCTTAGGACATCTTGATTAGTAATCCTCGACACCCAACTAATTCTAAGTATTCTTCTATATGCCCACATTTCAAAAGCTTCTAAACTGTTCATGTCCTTCTTTTTCAATGTCCACGCTTCCATTCCGTATAATAATTTTGAGAATACATAGCATCTTAGCAACCTCATTTTTGTGTTTAAACAAATGTTTCTCGAACAGAATGCATTTTTCATCTTATTAAAGATACTTCTGGCCTGTCCTATTCTCGATTTAATTTCTTCTGAGCTTTCAATCTCCACATTTACAATTGTTCCGAGATATTTAAATTTACGTACTTGATCGACTCTTTCCCTATTGATTGTAAGATTTTCTTGTTGGTGTGTTTTAGATATCACCATGAACTTAGTCTTGCTTACGTTAAGAGTCAAGCCAAATTCTTCACTTTTTTCTGCGACTTTGTCAAGAAGTAATTGTAGATCTTTGAGGTTTCCAGCTAGTAGTACAGTGTCATCAGCAAACCTAACATTGTTAATGTTTAGCCCATTCACTTTAATGCCAGCTATTTCATCTGATAGAGCTGCCTGGATTATGTCTTCTGAATACATATTAAACAATAAGGGTGAGAGAACGCAACCTTGTCTCACACCCCTCTTTATTTCTATATCATTCGATAACTCAATGCGGGCAACGGAAAATCCGTACATACGTCAACCGATACTACTTTATTCCGCAAAGGTGACTGTGTGGCATTGTTTATCGTACGGCCGTATTTTTTCCGGGAGACGAGCCCTGCGGGTTCCGTTAACTGCACCGCCACTGTGAAATGCTATGAGAGTCTTTTGCGCATCAACGTCATTTCAACAGCTTGGATGTGTTCATAAGGCGATTTTTGTGCAAGACGGCGCTTTCCCGGACATTACACACCTAGTGAAGCGGCTGCTGCAGAGGTATTTCGAAAACGAAAGAATTATCAGCCGCCATTTCCCTACATCCTGGCCATTCAGATCGCCAGATCTTAATCCGTGTGACTTCTGGCTGTGGAGTTATCTGAAAGATGTGATGTTCAGTGCTCCAATTACGAGCGTAGCTGAACTGAAGGCATGCATTGGGCAACGCATTCTGAGCGCGACTCCACAGGCTCTTCGATCTGTTGTGGAATATGCTGTTTCTCGATTTCAGCTTGGAGCAGAAAACAGTGGACAGCGTACTGAGCATGTCTTGCGCCATTCTCACTGCAGTTAGAAACCGATTTCATTTTCTTTTTATTTGGTTAAATTAAAGACCGAGGTCATTTTGCTTTTTATCGGGCTTTTTTTTTCTTTACTGAATTTCAATTCCCCATCCGGGTCGGGCTGGCAGCAGTATAGGCGCCGCTCTTCAGCCGAGAGACAGTAAGTACAGAACATGGAGACATTTAAAACAACAGAAAGTAGAAAATATGACGAAACAGAGATGTAAAAAAGGGGGAACATAATGGAAGATAAAATACAAAAGGGGGTGATAGTAAAAATTGAGATAAAAATGTAAAGAAAGTAGTGTACATAAAAAACCACACACTGTGACGGCCGGTCGGTGTGGCCGAGTGGTTCTAGGCGCTTCAGTCTGGAACCGCGCGACCGCTACGGTCGCAGGTTCGAATCCTGCCTCGCGCATGGATGTGTGTGATGTACTTAGGTTAGTTAGGTTTAAGTAGTTCTAAGTTCTAGGAGACTTATGACCTCAGATGTTAAGTCCCATAGTTCTCAGAGCCATTGGAACACTGTGACAGTTAAAAAATCACAAGCTGAAGTACGGCTGGAGAATAAAAGTTGTGACGGGCGGCGTATCGCAGAACAGTCACGGACAGTAACACTATGTACAAGTCCAGAACACGATTAAAATCACAGCACTTGATGTCACTATAGAACAGCGACGGACACAACACTGACGTAGCACACTGACGACGAAGAACAAACTGGGAGTATTTGCCATGGGTAGGGATACGAGGGAGAAAGAAAGATTCGGCTTTTGCCTCAGGACAATTAAAAACCGATTTTTCCCATCCGATGAGGTACGACCTTACCATGGTGGACAGTGCCACAACTGTTGACTTCCAAACTTGTGCAGTCATGCACACTTAACAGTTGTAAGCGTATTGTCATATCGCTGGCTTAGTTGTGGAGTATCTTTGCGGGCAGCCGCGTATGGGAGTCGAGCGCGGGACACGGTACTGTTATATTGTGTAGTGTGAAGCTCTGCATGTGATAGGCTTTTTTGCTATTCAGGTTGAAGTGTTGCTACAAGTGCTGTTACAGTAAAGTGATGAAATATGGAAGTGATTCAGGGGAAAGTGTGTCAAGAAGTAATGAAAAACTGAGCAGTGCCGTCGATGACGTATTTATGTATCCTCTCGTTACGATCGATCATCCGCGCCGTGTTCGGTCTCTCAGAATGAACTAATGTGAATCAGCAAAAATTAGTTACCATAAAGGAGTGCAAACAAGTGCCAGTGTCTTGTAGCGAGCGTGAGAACGAGCGTTCGGTCATCGCGTTTCCGCATTATCAACAACCAGCCGCGCCGCGACGGTTACGCGCACGTTCGTACAAGTGAGAACTGAGAAATGAAAAATTAACTCTTCAAACAGTGTTATATCATTACTAGTGACAAGGAGGACTATTACCAGGTATCTGTATGTGTGACGAGCGTAAGAACTTTCGTTCGATCATTCGGCTTCCGCATCATCAACAATCACCCGCGTCGTGTCGGTTACGCGTACGCTCGTCTAAATGATATTTTGTGGACTGTTAATCATCCATTAATTGGGATAACACTTCTGAATTGGAATGTAAACAGTGCAACCTGCGATTTTCCTTTAATCGTCTCAGAATATAGTTGTTCATACCAGACGTCGAACAGTGTTGTGTTTTAACGTTGAGTGGCTCCCCTTATTCGCTTGCATATTTCGATAAATAATTTCAGGCAAGCCAGCAGCAGTGTGGAGCAGAACAGTACGACCGCCGCGGGATTACCAGGTACGTGGTGTGGACAGGGCGCACGGTCAAGAAACGGTCACGAAACGAGAAGTCAGTTTTAAAGTATCCCACCCACTCGTACTCCCTGGCCTTTTACACAGTGTGGATGGTGTAATGTGCAACTCAAACCATAGCCGTCGTATTGCGATTCATTTGTTATTTGTAGCCGATCCCATTTACGTTAAGACACTTACAGCGTCATCTATTGGTAAAATGTTCGTTTTTTTCGTGATCTTTCGCCTTGCATCAATAATATGCTGTTCAAATCTGAGGTCAATGTCATGTGCAACTCAAACCATAGCCGTCGTATTGCGATTAATTTGTTGTTTGTAGCCGATCCCATTTACGTTAAGACACTTACAGCGTCATCTATTGGCAAAATTTTCGTTTTTATTTGTGTCGTTTCCCCTTGCATCAATAATATGCTATTCAAATCGGAGGTCAAATTTTTTAATCGTGGACTATCAGTATAATTTACGAATGTATTGCGTGTGTGTGTGTGTGTGTGTGTGTGTGTGTGTGTGTGTGTATGTGTGTGTGTGCGTTTGTGTGTGTTGAACCGTTCCTACTTAGTGTCCGACTTCTCTAAGGCAGCCTGATAGTAACAGGATAGACAGTACACCACTTCTTTAGGTCATAAAATATAGCAAGTGCAGGGTGATGAATTTTAACTCACTGATAATAAGAGAAATAGTTCCTTATGTATACTTACATTTGAATATGAGAGTCGGCTTTTTTCGGTCTGGAGGTAGTGACTGATCTCTGCTGACTCTTCACAGTGATGTTGATCGACTGACGTACTGAACACAAATGTAAAGTCCATCTCATGATCGCTTCCACACTCAGATGAGTGTTGGGGATAAGACACAACTATTTTGGAGTGGTGGAGAAAGCGTCTGAGGTAACCATACGGTCAAAATTATAATGATTCACTCCACCCAGTTATACTAGAGGAGTGGATGAAGGGGAGGGGTAGGAAGCTGCCACCTTGAGTTTTGGCCATTAAGATAAGGCATACATAAACATACCTTAAGAACGTACGTACCTGACTCATTTACATTTGGGTCATAAACTAGAGCTATGTAAACAAAATTCAAGAGCACATGTTGTGGTTTGTTTACATGAGGAGGCTAGGCCTACTGCCCAGTTTGTTTACATAAGGAGAACAATGAACCGATTGGGCCCATATGCAGTCAGCCCCAACAGTCTAATGTCTGTGTTGCAGTTTTGATTTTTCCTTTCAAAAGTGATGTTTTTCCACCCTAATACTAGTTACTTCATTCTGTCACAGTTATTGTGGATTTGAGGTAAACAGTTTAAAGACACTTACGAAGTCGTAACAGAAAGTGCGGAAGCTATCGCCACTGCTGTTAGTAAATGACAGCAGCACGACAACTGTAGTTTTTCCGTGTCACAAAAGACTCAATCCAATTTTTTGCTTCGGGACCACCCACCAGCATATCTTTACCTCTACGGTATTCAGGCATGGTGAGTCACATTTACTACCATCCCAAGTCTTCTGTCCTTCATTTTCTGTATAATTGTTGGTCGAAGTATCAAACAGTTTTCTCCAGCTCTCCCCATCTCCCACTGGGACAAAAATCTTCCTCAAGTTTTTCCTTGCAAAACCTGACAGTATTTCATCGACCGCATTTGTTGTACTCAAGGTTTCTGTTCCATATAACGCCAGGGGCACTGTTACTGCATTATATTACCGACGTCAAAGATCCCTTGAGAGGACAGCCATTATGAAATGGCAGTGGGCTGGTCGTGTTGCCAGAACAAATGATGACCGATAGACAAAGGCCGTGCGGGAATCGAATCCAAGAGACAGAGACAGACCACGAGTAAGACCAGAAGACAGATGGGACAAACACCTGCAGAAGATCGCAGGAGTGAAGTAGCTTAATATTGCGCAAGAGTCTTGCTCATGGAAGAAGCTGCAAACATACCGAAGATCCGCACTTGGAGAGGCCACATCATTTAATAACAGAAACGGATAACGATGATGGAACCTAGAGACTGTTTTTGCTAGAGAGAGTACGTGATTCATTACGTGTTGCATGGTGAAGCACATTCTGGATGCATTAATTATTCACTCTTTTATCCTCAGTTTCAAGTTGTTGTTGCTCCTAAACAAGGAGCCCTTGGGCTTGAAGTTTTCTGCTTTGACAAACCCAGATCTCCGACTTTCAATAGGGCTCTGTAGTACGTCTCTAGCTAGCGGCAGCACTTTCATCTTCTTAGTATTGATTCTGAGATCGACCTTGCTTACATTTTGTGCTAGATGTCTTATTGTCTCTATCATTTCAACTTCCCACTCTGCCAGAAGTGCAGAGTTATCACTGTAGGTCAACAAATGTGCCCTTCCATTCAAATTGGCGCTTTTATCGTTACTATCAATTTCTCGAGTCACTTTCTCAAGCGTAATGTTAAATAAAATGACTGAGATACCTACACCTTCTTTGTTTTATGTCTCCTTCGCTTCTTCCGCCTCCAGTTACGTTAATTCTTAAATATTTCTGTGACCCCATACGTTTCCTTTTATTTCTTCTAATGCAGATGTTTATTTCTTATGATGCCTCGAAGCACATGAATATTCCTGTCTTTTTAAATTGATCTGCTTTTTGTATTCATCTCTTCATCTCTCAATGCTGTATCCATAACTCGTAAAATTCTTTGGAGATTTGTTTCATCTGGGTCTATCACAACGCCATCATACGTAAACATAACCATGTGCAATCTTTCTTAATTTTTTTCTGTTACCTGTACAGCATTCTTTGAATTCATTTATTGTGTTCTCTGCTTAGACATTGAACAGGAACGGAGACAGATTGCATCCTTGACAAGCGCCTTTAAAAACTTTGGTGTATTTCTTACCTTTGCTATCGGCGTTCGTTCACTGTACAGTTCTCTAACTATTCTTCTGCCTCTATAGCCTAGTTCATACATTTTTAGAATTTCCGTCATTTTGTTCTAGTTGACAGTGCCAAGTGCTTACCTGAGGTCCACGAAAGCTACATACACTCCTGGAAATTGAAATAAGAACACCGTGAATTCATTGTCCCAGGAAGGGGAAACTTTATTGACACATTCCTGGGGTCAGATACATCACATGATCACACTGACAGAACCACAGGCACATAGACACAGGCAACAGAGCATGCACAATGTCGACACTAGTACAGTGTATATCCACCTTTCGCAGCAATGCAGGCTGCTATTCTCCCATGGAGACGATCGTAGAGATGCTGGATGTAGTCCTGTGGAACGGCTTGCCATGCCATTTCCACCTGGCGCCTCAGTTGGACCAGCGTTCGTGCTGGACGTGCAGACCGCGTGAGACGACGCTTCATCCAGTCCCAAACATGCTCAATGGGGGACAGATCCGGAGATCTTGCTGGCCAGGGTAGTTGACTTACACCTTCTAGAGCACGTTGGGTGGCACGGGATACATGCGGACGTGCATTGTCCTGTTGGAACAGCAAGTTCCCTTGCCGGTCTAGGAATGGTAGAACGATGGGTTCGATGACGGTTTGGATGTACCGTGCACTATTCAGTGTCCCCTCGACGATCACCAGTGGTGTACGGCCAGTGTAGGAGATCGCTCCCCACACCATGATGCCGGGTGTTGGCCCTGTGTGCCTCGGTCGTATGCAGTCCTGATTGTGGCGCTCACCTGCACGGCGCCAAACACGCATACGACCATCATTGGCACCAAGGCAGAAGCGACTCTCATCGCTGAAGACGACACGTCTCCATTCGTCCCTCCATTCACGCCTGTCGCGACACCACTGGAGGCGGGCTGCACGATGTTGGGGCGTGAGCGGAAGACGGCCTAACGGTGTGCGGGACCGTAGCCCAGCTTCATGGAGACGGTTGCGAATGGTCCTCGCCGATACCCCAGGAGCAACAGTGTCCCTAATTTGCTGAGAAGTGGCGGTGCGGTCCCCTACGGCACTGAGTAGGATCCTACGGTCTTGGCGTGCATCCGTGCGTCGCTGCGGTCCGGTCCCAGGTCGACGGGCACGTGCACCTTCCGCCGACCACTGGCGACAACATCGATGTACTGTGGAGACCTCACGCCCCACGTGTTGAGCAATTCGGCGGTACGTCCACCCGGCCTCCCGCATGCCCACTATACGCCCTCGCTCAAAGTCCGTCAACTGCACATACGGTTCACGTCCACGCTGTCGCGGCATGCTACCAGTGTTAAAGGCTGCGATGGAGCTCCGTATGCCACGGCAAACTGGCTGACACTGACGGCGGCGGTGCACAAATGCTGCGCAGCTAGCGCCATTCGACGGCCAACACCGCGGTTCCTGGTGTGTCCGCTGTGCCGTGCGTGTGATCATTGCTTGTACAGCCCTCTCGCAGTGTCCGGAGCAAGTATGGTGGGTCTGACACACCGGTGTCAATGTGTTCTTTTTTCCATTTCCAGGAGTGTACATTGAAGAGCCAAAACATTATGACCACCTGCTTGAAATTGTGTTGGTTCACCCCTGGAATGTAATACAGCAGCGATTCCTTGGTAGGTTTCCGGAGGTATGTGATGTTAGATGTCCACATACTGGTCACGCAGTTCCCGTAAATTACGGGCCGGTGCTTTGTAGCCTCAGAGCTGGCGATCGGCGTGTTGTATCGGGTTCAGATCAAGGGAATCTGGTGCACAAGACGGCAACATCAGTTCACGGTAATGTTCATCAAACCACTGCAATATGATTCTAGTCTTGTTACATCGACTGTTATCCTGGTGGAAGATGCTATCCACTTGGGAGAAGACAGCAAGCATGAAGTGATATAAATGTCGGCAGTGATGTTCACATATTCTACAGCTGTGAAAGTGCCGGCAGTAATGTTCACATACTGCACAGCTGTCATAGTGCCTTCGGTTAATGCCCAGGCCCCATGGAAGCCCATGTGAATGTCCCTCATAGCACAATAATGAACCCACCTGCCTATGTCCCTGGCGTAATGCACGTTTCCATCAGCCGTTAGCCTGGATGACGGTCTATCCGGATATGACCACCGAGCTAGTGTAACAGAAAACGTGATCCATCCGACCAGGAGACGCGATTTCATTGCTTCACAGTTCAAACACAATGATCCCTTTTCCCACTGAAATCGTAACTGACGGTGTTGTTAAGCCCCATGTTCAACAATGCGCTCCGAATGATGTGCTCTGAACCAATTGTGCCTACATCAGAATTGTACTCTCTCGGAAAATCCGCTGCAAATCGTTACCTACCCCATTTTACAGAGATGGAAAGCCTCCGAACTCCACGTTCTGTGCAGAGGCATGGACGTCCAACACATTGCTGCTTACTCGTTGCTTCATCGTTTCCAGGCCATAATAATCTGTCTTTTGTCAAATTCGCTTATGTCAGCTGTTTTCCTACATTGCGGCCCATATCGTCTCTAAAATGATTTCCATGGTGGGCAGTGGTCATAATGCGTTCGTTCATGAGTGTAAATTTTTCGGATAACCTTTAGTTTTCTTCAGTTATACTGAAAAGAAATAAAACAGTTTCCCTTGTGCATCTGCCTTCTATGAAGCCATATTGGACTTCAACTGAATTGGCTTCAATTTTGTTCTTAATATTCAGTTGAAACAAGGCCCCGGGAGTAGACAACATTCCATTAGAACTACTGACAGCCTTGGGAGAGCCAAGCCTAACAAAACTCAACCAACTAGTGAGCAAGATGTATGAGACAGGCGAAATACCCTCAGACTTCAAGAAGAATATAATATTTCCAATCCCAAAGAAAGCAGGTGTTGACACATATGAAAATTATCGAACTATCAGTTTAATACGCCACGACTGCAAAATACTAACTCGAATTCTTTACAGACGAATGGAAAAACTGGTAGAAGTCGACCTCGGGGAAGATCAGTTTGGATTCCGTAGAAATGTTGGAACACGTGAGGCAATACTGACCCTACGACTTATCTTAGAAAATAGATTATGGAAAGGCAAAGCTACGTTTCTAGCATTTGTAGACTTAGAGAAAGCTTTTGACAATGTTGACTGAAATACTCTCTTTCAAATTCCGAAGGTGGCAGGGGTAAAATACAGGGAGCGAAAGGCTATTTACAATTTGTACAGAAACCAGATGGCAGGGACATGAAAGGGAAGCAGTGGTTGGGAATGGAGTGAGACAGGGTTGTAGCCTATCCCCAATGTTATTCAATCTGTATATTGAGCAAGCAGCAAACAAAAGAAAAATTCGGAGTAGGAATTAAAATCCATGGAGAAGAAATAAAAATTTTGAGGTTCGCCGATGACATTGTAATTCTGTCAGAGACAGCAAAGGACCTGAAAGAGCAGCTGAACGGAAGGAAGATATAAGATGTACATCAACAAAAGCAAAACGAGGATAATGGAATGTGGTCGAATTATATCGGGCGATGCTGCGGGAATTAGATTAGGAAATGAGACGCTTAAAGTAGTAAACGAGTTTTGCTATTTGGGGAGCAAAATAACTGATGATGGCCGAAATAGAGGGGATATAAAATGCAAACTGGCAATGGCAAAGAAAGCGTTTTTGAAGAAGAGAAATTCGTTAAAATCGATTATAGATTTAAGTGTTAGGAAGTCGTTTCTGTAGTGTAGCCATGTATGGAAGTGAAACATGGACGATAAATAGTTTGGACAAGAAGAGAATAGAAACTTTCGAAATGTGGTGCTACAGAAGAATGCCGAAGATTAGTTGGGTAGATCACATAACTAATGAGGAGGTATTGAATAGAATTGGAGAGAAGAGAAATTTGTGGCACAATTTGACTAGAAGAAGGGATCGGTTGGTAGGGCATATTCTGAGGCATCAAGGGATCACCAATTTAGTATTGGAGGGCAGCGTGGAGGGTAAAAATCGTAGAGGGAGACCAAGAGATGAATACACTAAACAGATTCAAAAGGATGTAGGCTGCAGTAGGTACTGGGAGATGAAGAACCTTGCACAGGATAGAGTAGCATGGAGAGCTGCATCAAACCAGTCTCTGGACTGAAGACCACAACAACAACAACAACAACAATATTTTCGATGTGTGAATTAGACTTCTGAATGTGTGCTCTTCATCTGCAGCTACTTCGTTATTCTTTGGAATCATTATCACTACATTTTCCTCAAAGTATTCCGGAATAATACCAGTTTTATATGTATCATCCCGCAAAACAAATATCAGACACTTCGTTTCTCGGTACAGCGCGTTAACAATTTCTACTGTGATCTTTTCAGTGTCACTTGCCTATATGGAGATTCAGATACCACATATCAGTACCATATGCTGCTGGCTTAGAGGCGACCTTATTGTACATTAGTGTCAGAGGCGCCAGAATAGCTGCGAGGTTCCTCCGATAGCCCGCTGGAATATGAATCACAGGAGGGCTGCGCGCTCCCCCTGCCCGCAGCTGGTGATGTCACACGCTGCTCGAGATGAGCTCTGAGTCACGGTTCAGACTTATTAGTTAATGTGCAAACACAAACAGTCGCAGTGAATCAGGCACCCTCTCCTCGTCATTACTCATCTATTGACGGCCTGAAACAAAAGACAGCTTACTCAACCACCCGCTAGCAGGGGTCTCGCTTCGGTAGCCCTCCTTCCTTCTTTCACTTAGGTCCTGTTTCAATTGTTCTCCGTTCCCAACACCACGTCATGCGCATGCCATGGACGTTTGGCCTCAACCTCACAAAAGTGCTCTTACTACAGCGGTTCCCGGATTCTATTTTCGTCTCACTGTGCGGCTAAGTACCACCAACTGATGTCTGTGATGGCCGCAGTTATCTACATAAATATGCTGCGAGCCGCTGTACAGTATCCAAAGGAGGAGGAGCAATACCCCCTCTCTCTCACCCCTCCCTCCTCCACCAAAAAAACACTTTACGAAAAGCGTTTGTATTTTAATTATATTAATTTCCAAATTCACCATCCAACTTTCGGCATATTCAGTAGCATGAGATTAAGAGCGTCTGAACTGGGAATGAAATTTAAAAAATTATATTATTCTTTTACAACAGGGTCCTTTTCAGCTGCGTTCTGTCTTGGATTGGTTTAAAGCCCGGTAAGTTGTAGAAAACGTTCCAGATACTGGATGACCATACCTGCTGCCGATAGCAAATTCAACAGACGCAACCGGCATTCCTCAGGAACTTGAGTGGTTGCAAAACAGGAATGGAAAGCTGTTACACAAAGCAAAAATAACACAAGTGCTGACTTTCGCGAAAGACAGAAAGATGCAGCACTACATGCTCACATAGACGTAGTCTGCCAGCGTGCGTTCGCAGTGTTAGGAGTTAAGTGAATTACTGATAAGAGTAAGTGGACACTTTCATTTTATACCACATAAATTATAAAGATCTCAAAATTGTCAAATTTTGTTGCTATTATAGTTGCTGAAACAGTTGAATGACCGAGACACTTCTAAATGTTTTTGACAAATGCTTTCCAGTTATGTATTTACCTCATTTGTAATATCTTGGAAATTTTCCTGAAGTTAAGTAGTAAGCACTGATGTACAAAAATTATATAAAATATTTAATACAATAACAATATATTGTTATTTTTAAAATCTTAGATATCTGTGGCTCGTTAAAACTGAGGTTTGAGGTTTGTGGTTGGAGGGTAACAAACTGTGATTCTGTATAGGAATCTAAAACAGCTAACCAGGTAAGCAAAAGGTGGTTTTATTCAAACTTTCACCATGGTTTAGACGGATGTAAACCAGACTCCTTCAGAATATATGTAACTTGAAAACAATGTAAGGGCAATAACTACAAACCCGGATACATAATTTCAAAATTACGCGTCATACAGAGAATAGATACTCACGTAGAGGTGGAAATATCACATATTCGATTATCATAATCAAAAGAACAAAAACTAGTACATACTAAAATTTCACATTGGAAAAACATCAATATAATGAAGTGATCTGACATTTGTCCAATGAAAATATCCTGTCAGCTCACGTCATTATATACGATATTAAATACGCTGGCCCCTATAATCAGGGCTTGTCAAGTAAAAAAAGTTAAAATCCAGAAATAAAACTTCAGATCATCTTAAGAGCTAGACGACGACTGACAGGAAACGGAGAACAGGAAAACCAGGAAAACGAGGCAGATGCCGAGTGCTCCGAGCGATTTCGGCATAAATGGCCAAAAGGTGGGAATGCATCTAGGGGCAAAAGGGAAGTGAGAGAAGGTGAGGTCACTTTATAGACGTCTGAATTGGAAAACAAATATCCAGTATTTTCCACTGTATGCAGAAGTTCTTACTTTGTCCGCTGTCTGTAGAAACGGAAACATTACGGATATAATGCGTGTAGGGGCAGGAGGGACGTGAGAGAGGAGTGAGGAATAACGGGTGTAAAACGATTCTGTTGTAAAGTAAAATTTTCTAACTTAAAACCAATATAGCACCACAAGTACATTATCGCACTAACAGTAATAAAGTTAATGTGTGAACACGATAAACGTACGTGACGATGAAAGAGAGTAAAACATGGGACATCGTATAGTGAAAACCGTACAGTAACGAGAGGGGGTAAAATCAGTGTCTTCGCAAAATATAAAACGGGGCAACGAACACGTATAGACAATATATTAGAATTTTGAGGGATGAGCAGCTCGGAAAGGCTACCGTCAACGTATAAAGATTTTATGCACAGTACAGGTTTGCAGCTTTCAAAAAATAGTCTGCAAGCAAGATGCAGTTGATCATTCAGTAAATTTCCGTCCTTCAGCTCTAGATGTCTAAAGATCTCTAGCTAAGATGTAACTTGCGCCCTTTGAATTCTCTGTGAAAAATAACTGTGTGGATAGCAGTCAATAAGTGTTCTGTACATTCACTCCTTTCTCTCCTAACACATACTCGTTATGTCTTGTCTTCGCAGCTCTGCCTGTCTGAGCGATATGATAGCATGGGAAATCATTGCAGGTCAATTTATAAACGCTTGAATTGGAAAACCAATATTCAGTATTTTACGCTGTATGCAGAAGCTTTTAATTTAATCCGCTGTCTGTAGAAATGAAAACATTAAGGTTATAACTTTTCACTAGAAGATGCTTATTCCTGTAAGAAACATGCCAAAGAATAGAACAGGCACGAACTTACTACCTTCTTCGATATTACTGGAAGAAGTGTTGTTGGTCAGAGTCGAGCATTTTTTGAGGTACTCTTACTGAAGACGCAATCTAACAGGCCCTGGTCGTATTCGCTGCTGACTGCGATACATTTAATCACATTTAGCTAATTTCGCTGATTAGCTGGCGATAAAGGAGTGGTTAACATACACTGTATCGCGGAATGAAAGAACGGTAGTTTATGCACTGTGAATGAGTAGAGCAGGAAGGGGTGACATTGTCTGAATACTTTTTCTCACAGAAGACGTTAAAACTGAAAGAATCGTTTTCTATAAAATCTGTCAAACTGAGAAACTTGCGTTCCCGTTTTTCATTTTGATGTTCTTTCAGAAGTCATTGAATATATTGAAAAGAAGCTCTGACTCGTGATCATTACCGTCGAACGCAATCATAATATCGGCAACATATGGCGCATGAAACCGATCCTTTTGACGTAATTTCCAACTGGAATTGAAAAATTTTTCCTCAAGAGCGTTGAAGAAAAGCAAGTTGCTCTACGTCAAAATTCCAATGTACATTATTTGTGCACACGTGTTTGCTGCCCAGTTTTATATTTTGTGATTTCACCCACTCTTGTTATTGTACATATTTCACTATACTTGTTATTGTACATTTTTCACTATACGATGACCCATAACCTAACCTCATACTCGTATATGTGACATTCCCACCTCTTTGTGATGTCTAGTCTCTGTATAACGCGTAATTTTGACATGTATGTTCCGTGTTTCTGTAATTGCTTTTGCATTATCTTCAGGTTACATGTATTTCTGTAGAAGGCGGGTTAAATAAGACTGTCTTTTGTTTAACTGATTGCTGCTTTTCATTTACTGGTGAAGAAGAGAAATTTGTTAACATCGAGTATAGATTTAAGTGTCAGGAAGTCGTCTCTGAAAGTATTTGTATGGTGTGTAGTCATGTATGGAAGTGAAACATGGACGATAAATACACTCCTGGAAATTGAAATAAGAACACCGTGAATTCATTGTCCCAGGAAGGGGAAACTTTATTGACACATTCCTGGGGTCAGATACATCACATGATCACACTGACAGAACCACAGGCACATAGACACAGGCAACAGAGCATGCACAATGTCGGCACTAGTACAGTGTATATCCACCTTTCGCAGCAATGCAGGCTGCTATTCTCCCATGGAGACGATCGTAGAGATGCTGGATGTAGTCCTGTGGAACGGCCTGCCATGCCATTTCCACCTGGCGCCTCAGTTGGACCAGCGTTCGTGCTGGACGTGCAGACCGCGTGAGACGACGCTTCATCCAGTCCCAAACATGCTCAATGGGGGACAGATCCGGAGATCTTGCTGGCCAGGGTAGTTGACATACACCTTCTAGAGCACGTTGGGTGGCACGGGATACATGCGGACGTGCATTGTCCTGTTGGAACAGCAAGTTCCCTTGCCGGTCTAGGAATGGTAGAACGATGGGTTCGATGACGGTTTGGATGTACCGTGCACTATTCAGTGTCCCCTCGACGATCACCAGTGGTGTACGGCCAGTGTAGGAGATCGCTCCCCACACCATGATGCCGGGTGTTGGCCCTGTGTGCCTCGGTCGTATGCAGTCCTGATTGTGGCGCTCACCTGCACGACACCAAACACGAATACGACCATCATTGGCACCAAGGCAGAAGCGACTCTCATCGCTGAAGACGACACGTCTCCATTCGTCCCTCCATTCACGCCTGTCGCGACACCACTGGAGGCGGGCTGCACGATGTTGGGGCGTGAGCGGAAGACGGCCTAACGGTGTGCGGGACCGTAGCCCAGCTTCATGGAGACGGTTGCGAATGGTCCTCGCCGATACCCCAGGAGCAACAGTGTCCCTAATTTGCTGGGAAGTGGCGGTGCGGTCCCCTACGGCACTGCGTAGGATCCTACGGTCTTGGCGTGCATCCGTGCGTCGCTGCGGTCCGGTCCCAGGTCGACGGGCACGTGCACCTTCCGCCGACCACTGGCGACAACATCGATGTACTGTGGAGACCTCACGCCCCACGTGTTGAGCAATTCGACGGTACGTCCACCCGGCCTCCCGCATGCCCACTATACGCCCTCGCTCAAAGTCCGTCAACTGCACATACGGTTCACGTCCACGCTGTCGCGGCATGCTACCAGTGCGATGGAGCTCCGTATGCCACGGCAAACTGGCTGACACTGACGGCGGCGGTGCACAAATGCTGCACAGCTAGCGCCATTCGACGGCCAACACCGCGGTTCCTGGTGTGTCCGCTGTGCCGTGCGTGTGATCATTGCTTGTACAGCCCTCTCGCAGTGTCCGGAGCAAGTATGGTGGGTCTGACACACCGGTGTCAATGTGTTCTTTTTTCCATTTCCAGGAGTGTAGTTTGGACAAGATGAGAATAAAAGCTTTCGAAATGTGGTGCTACAGAAGAATGCTAAAGATTAGATGGGTAGATCACATAACTAATGAGGAGGTATTGACTAGAATTGGGGAGAAGAGAAATTTGTGGCACAACTTGACTAGAAGAAGGGATCGGTTGGTAGGACATGTTCTGAGGCATCAAGGGATCACCAATTTAGTATTGGAGGGCAGCGTGGAGGATAAAAATCGTAGAGGGAGACCAAGAGATGAATACACTAAGCAGATTGAGAAGGATGTAGGCTGCAGTAGGTACTGGGTGATGAAGAAGCTTGCACAGGATAGAGTAGCATGGAGAGCTGCATCAAACCAGTCTCTGGACTGAAGACCACAACAACAACGCTGATGTCTAAGCGTTGCTGAAGCGCAGCCATGTTCAAAATGTTAAACTGTGATTCCCCTCCCTAGGTCAGCGCCTGACGGTTGATCGCAACTGAATTAGCAGTTGTCTATTGTATTCCTTGACGCGTATAGATCGGGGGAAAATAACCTCTATATCTTCCATAATTTCTCAATCGTTACGCGAGATCTGTATTGCAATGCAACGTAATGGTCGCACACGCACGTTCGATTACAGGTCATCAAAATTTGCTCAGTAGGGTTTAAGGTCGTCTTCTCATTGAAGTTCCCCAAGTTCTTGTGTTGCACTTCCGTATGGGCTACACCGACCTCCTCATTAGCTCGTGGGAAGAATAAATGAAAAGTCGAGCTATATTTAACACAGAATGCTTAGTTAAGGGCTAAGCTGGCAGCAGAGAACATTCCACCCATGTAGGTACACTCACTGGCAGAAACAGCAACACACCAAGGGGAGCATCCTCCACTAAGACACGACTCAAAGAAACAGCATTGCCTCCATTTAGACTTTCGGTTAGCCATAGTCTGCAGACCTGTGTTCACAACCTTAGAACTAAACGAAATATTGGAAACAGAGCGCAAAACTAGATTTTATATCGTGTAAATTGTGAAATTGCCACAATTATTCGAGTTTGTTGCTGTTATGGCTCTACAATGAATTAGATGATACATACGCTTCTAAAACTTTCTCGCAGTCCCTCTTCTCATCTTATAAATAGCTGCCACTATTTTTCAAACGATATTTACGGCTTTGTAATCATTAGTTTTCTGATTTCTTTTATCATTTCTGTATACAATATATGGGAAACGGGGAAAACCGCTTCAGGATAAGAAATATATTGTTAAGCTCTTCTTGGGTGATTTCGACTTTAAAGATGATAAAGTCAGTGTCATACCTGACACCGCTGGAACATACATTTCTAGTTCCAAGTGAATTACACCAAATAAAATGCTCCGCTTTCTGGATTCGTTAAGTTTCACGCACACACATCTTCAGAAACATACTGAGCTGATGCGTCAGAAGGATATGGGTATCAACGGGTCTGCACATCCCAAAAATGCAAAGAGACACTCAAAGCCAATGTATACAATTAAAGGGTATCACTCTTGGTTGTGGGCTATCTAAAAACTATGCAGCTTGTGACAAAGAAGGGGGTCTTTCCTTACGAACACCTGGATTCGATGATGAGACTCCACAAAATCACCTTGCCAAACTCAACCACATTCTCTAGTAATCTCACAAGCACTGCTTTAATGGATGTGGAGAATGGGCATGTAGTGAATGTTCCATAACTTAGGGAAATATGCTAGATTGTACACGTACACTGATGTTCATCTGCTTGCAGATATTTTTGAGAAACTCTGGGGTGTATGTCAGGGGTCATACTATCTGGATCCTGCCTTCTATTACATTACACCATGGTGTACGTGGGCTGCAGTGTTAAGAAGAACTCGTGTCGACATAAGATTGTTGACAAATGTTGACATGTTGCTCTTCTTCAAACGTGGGATTTGTGAGCGACTTTGCCAGTGTGTGAAAAGGTACTTCAAGGCGAATAACCTGCAAATGGGCGGGGAGAAGTAGAGGCCATCTTGCCATGTAGGTTACATCCTTTTCTAGGATGTAAACAATCTCTACACACACACCAGGCAACAATTGCTGCTGATGGAAGGCCTTTGATTGATATCCAAAGAAAAAATCGCCAGATGGAAGAAAAGATCCATATGTGGTTGGGAATTTTGGTGAAGGTTGTGTCTGGGAGGCTGTGCTGGCATATCTAACACCTTTTTATGGCGTGCATAGTAACCTGTCTCTGTGTCTGAGCGATGGTTCCGTCTCTAGGCTGGTGACAGTGCTGGGGAATAAGCAGAGATAATTTGTGCACTACAGATACCTCCAGCAATGTCTCAGTTGGGGTATTGAACTTAGTAGAATCCCTGTGCCGCCTCCCTTCAGGTAGTATCACTGGTTGAAGGAATACATTGATGTGAACATTGAACAGAGGGCTCTCGCTACGTGTGGGGCTTTGAAAAGGAGTTTTATGTATAAATGAATAATTCAGTTTTCGGCAAAGCGATGGAAAATCTTAAAAGCTACCACGAGATCCATTTAGTTTACCGCTAAGATGGGCTTTATGGCTCAAGAGATTACATTTCCAGGCCAAATTGTGAGCAAGCCACAATCTTCAATGAAGGACCTGTCATTGTAAAGATGGCTAAGGTTTCAGTAAAGTTCACCAAGCCTGTCTATGTTCGCCTGTGTACTCTGGACTTCGCCAGACTCCACATGTAGTGATTCCATTATGAGCTTGCAGAAATAAACTTCACTGATCTCAAATTACTTTTATGGATAGAGACATTTTTATCTCCTGGGTAAAAGGTTGTGATCAATATGAAATAAATTGTGGAATATCACGGACAAAGAAGCAGATCGAGGCAGCAGAAAAACGGTTTGCCACAGGGCAGTGTGCTGGCACCCACTCTATTTAATATTACACTAACGACCAGCCGTTACCAGAAGGTACACAAAGCTTCACATATGCAGATGACCTTGTAATCACAGCTCAGGGATATAGCTTTGAGAGTGTGGAGCAGAAGCTCACTGATGCTTTGAAAAAAATTGTGTGTCTATTGCAGAGACAATCAGCTGAAACCGAATCCATGTAAAACCCAGACCTGCGCTTTCCACCTTAGAAACAAACAGGCCAGCAGAACCTTACAGATAGAATGGGAAGGAACATCTCTACAGCACTGCAAGACACCAAAATACCTCGGGGTCACTCTGGACTGTGCTCTCACATACAAGGAGCACTGCTTAAAAACAAAGCAAAAAGGGCTGCCAGGCACAATGTTGTTAGGAAGCTGACAGGAACAACATGGGGAGCACAGCCAAATACAGTGCGGACATCCGCATTAGCCCTATGCTACTCTGCAGCCGAGTACGCTTGCCCAGTATGGTGTAGATCCACACATACCAGGAAAGTTGATGTTGTTCTGAATAAGACATGTCGTATCATCACGGGTTGTCTGAGAGCCACACCCGTGAAAAAACTGCACTGCTTATCCGCGATAGACCCTGCGGACATCCGACGGGATGCAGCAGCACAAAATGAAATGAAAAATGCATTAACATCTAAACCCCACCCAGCACAGCAAAGATTTCTGTCTAGAAAAAGCTTTCTTTGCAGCACAGAAGCACTCCCTGACACTCCACACCAACAACGGGAGAAGAGATGGCAGGCCATATACCAGCATCTGGAGGAGTGGCACATTCCACAGGAATCTCTCCCCCCAGGCCACACAGAGATGATCCACATATTAATCACTTAATCGCCTGCGTTCCTGTGTCACAAGATCGAAGAGCAGAGGTGGGGCTTCCAGGTGGACTCTCTCAAATGTGACTGTGGAGCTGCTGGGCAGACATCATAACATCTGCTACTATGCACATTACCTCCAGCTGTGTGCACTACGGAAGATCTTGTAAATGCTACAAAAAGTGCACTGAAAGTTGCTAATTTCTGGGTATCCATATATACATAGAGTGCTCCATTGATCGTGACCGGGCCAAATATCTCACGAAATAAGCGTCAAAGCCCTATAGTTGGCCCGTTAGATGGTGCTGCCGTAGGTCAAACGGATATCAACTGCGATTTTTTAAAAATAGGAACCCCCATTTTTTATTACTTATTCGTGTAGTACGTAAAGAAATATGAATGTTTTGGTTGGACCACTTTTTTCGCTTTGTTATAGATGGCGCTGTAATAGTCACAAACATATGGCTCACAATTTTAGACGGACAGTTGGTAACAGGTAGGTTTTTAAAATTAAAATACGGTACGTAGGTACGTTTGAACATATTATTTAGGTTGTTCCAATGTGATAGATGAATCTTTGTTAACTTATCATTTCTGAGAACACATGCTGTTACAGCGTGATTACCTGTAAATACCACATTAATGCAATATGTAGTGTTAGCAGTTAGCCAACACTACGAACACTACCTGAGTGAGGAAGCCGATATGCACGCGTTAACCCACGCAGGCTAGAGATAGGTCTGAAACAGGATACGTAATGAATGCTATAAAGAAAAGTACGTAGCTGCTGGAATACTTAACTTTAATCCATCATTGTTGTACATCGCTCTTGACGATACAAGTGAGACTCTGTAGATACATGCAATGTTACTAATGGCGCCTTGCTAGGTCGTAGCCATTGACTTAGCTGAAGGCTATTCTAACTATCTGCTCTGCAAATGAGCGAGGCTTCGTCAGTGTGCATCGCTAGCGAAGTCGTCCGTACAACTGGGGCGAGTGCTAGTAAGTCTCTCGAGACCTGCCGTGTGGTGGCGCTCGGTCTGCGATCACTAACAGTGGCGACACGCGGGTCCGACATGTACTAATGGACCGCGGCCGATTTAAAGCTACCACCTAGCAAGTGTGGTGTCTGGCGGTGACACCACACAATAAATGCTCAAAATGATGTCCGTCAGCCTCAATGCATTTGGCAATACGTGTAATGCATTTCTCACAACAGCGAGTAGTTCGCCTTCCGTAATGTTCGCTCATACATTGACAATGCGCTGACGCATGTTGTCAGGCGTTGTCGGTGGATCACGATAGCAAATATCCTTCAACTTTCCCCACAGAAAGAAATCCGGGGACGTCAGATCCGGTGAACGTGCGGGCCATGGTATGGTGCTTCGACGACCAATCCACCTGTCATGAAATGTGGTATTCAATACCGCTTCAACCGCACGCGAGCTAAGTGCCGGACATCCATCATGTTGGAAGTACATCGCCATTCTGTTATGCAGTGAAACATCTTGTAGTAACATCGGTAGAACATTACGTAGTGAATCGGCATACATTGCACCATTTAGATTGCCACCGATAAAATGGGGGCCAATTATCCTTCCTCCCATAATGCCGCACCATACATTAACCCGCCAAGGTTGCTGATGTTCCACTTGTCGCAGCCATCGTGGATTTTCCGTTGCCCAATAGTGCATATTATGCCGATTTACGTTACCGTTGTTGGTGAATGATGCTTCGTCGCTAAATAGAACGCGTGCAAAAAATCTGTCATCGTCCCGTAATTTCTCTTGTGCCCAGTGGCCGAGCTGTACATGACGTTCAAAGTCATCGCCATGCAATTCCTGGTGCATAGAAATATGGTACGGGTGCAATCGATGTTGATGTAGCATTCTCAACACCGACGTTTATGAGATTTCCGATTGTCGCGCAATTTGTCTGCT
The DNA here is from genome assembly GCF_021461385.2 of Schistocerca piceifrons. Lineage (NCBI taxonomy): Eukaryota > Metazoa > Arthropoda > Insecta > Orthoptera > Acrididae > Schistocerca > Schistocerca piceifrons. The sequence continues at coordinate 832,773,046 of NC_060149.1, read as the reverse complement.
AATGATGTGCAGATTAGCCGCGACAACAGCTAAAACACCTACTTGGCCATCATCATTTGTTGCAGGTCGTGGGTGACGTTTCACATGTGGCTGAACACTTCCTGTTTCCTTAAATAACGTAACTATCCGGCGAACGGTCCGGCCACTTGGATGATGCTGTCCAGGATACCGAGCAGCATACATAGCACACGCCCGTTGAGCATTTTGATCACAAAAAGCCATACATCAACACGATATCGACCTTTTCCGCAATTGGTAAACGGTCCATTTTAACACGGGTAATATATCACGAAGCAAACACCGTCCGCACTGGCGGAATGTTAAGTGATACCACGTACTTATACGTTTGTGACCATTACTGCGCCATCTATCACGAAGCTAAAAAAGTGGTCCAACTAAAACATTCATATTTCTTTACGTACTACACGAATATGTAATAAAAATGGGGGTTCCTATTTTTAAAAAATGCAGTTGATATCCGTTTGACCTATGGAAGCGCCATCTAGCGGGCCAACCATAGCGCCTTCTGGTTTCCCCCTTCAAGCTAGACGAGTTTCGTTCGGTGAAGTTTTTTCGTTTGATGCTTATGTTGTGAGATATTTGGCCCGGTCACTATCAATGGACCACTATATATATATATATATATATATATATATATATATATATATATATAATTCTTTGACTGGTTTAATTTATATGTAGTAATGTAATGCAGTAATGCATGCAACAGTGTTTTAGTTTGCTTCTGACACGAAATAATAATAATTTTACATACTGTTTCCCCTGGCTCTAAGTTTGAATCTCTCCACTTGAATCTTTATGTAAACAAATACCTTGCCAGGGAGAGCTTCCTATTACGTGGTCACAATGTTCACGACTACCAGACTGGTAGAGAAGTCCGCCACCACCCTGTCCACGATACCTTTGCTAAGAGCTAAGTCGCCCTGGAGTCGCAGCACTATGCATCAGTGACAGCTCCGTTCCGAAAGAAATTACACACACACTACCGATTTGATAATCTGATGTGAAATGCATTATAGAAGTTCCGATTCCCAATGCAAATATGCTATTGTGGCAGCACTGCAGCCACAGCTTGCATGCCTAGAGTTAAAATGATGGAAAACGTGAAAGATGCAGGAGCCACACTTGTACTTTAATCTTTATGAGAGGAAGTAAAAATGCACGTAACATGAAAATAATCTATTATCCATACATACAGAGGGGTCCAAAAAAATGTATCCACTGTTTAAAAGTCCATAACTGGCAAACTAATTGACGGAGTTGTCTCATCTTTGGTAGTGTAATACTTTGTAGTTCCGACAATCGCCACACAAGCGTTGTATTGCGTTGTTTTGTTTTGTCAGATGACAGTCACCAGATAGTCAGTGTTTTGTTCTTAGTTGCACCTAGTTACTCGAGTAAACATGGCTGGCGCAAGGCTTACATTCGATGAAAGGAAGTCGGTTTTGAGGTGGTATTTTAAGTACGAAAACATTAATGAGGTTCAAAGGCAATGGCGAAATGAGTATCAAACAGAGCCACCGACACGTTTAACGATTCGTCGCATTCGAGACAAATCTGAAGCCGAAGGCTGTGTTAAAGATGTACACAAACAACGATCTGGATGACCTGTAACAGTAACAAGTCCCGTCGTGTGTTACAATTCATTCGCTCACCACAGAAGTCTGTGAGACAGTGTGCCCGTGAAATTTGAATGAGTCGTTCAAGTGTTCAGCGAATTTTGAAGACAGCAAAGTGGAATTGCTACATCCGACGATTGCTAGACGCAATGAACGAGGACGACCCAGATCGTAGAATGGAGTACTGCGAGTGGTTTACTAACATGGTGCGCAACGATGAAGAGTTTGCAGAGATGATTGTGTGGCCTAAAGAGGCACAGTTCCAACTAAATGGTACAGTAAATCGCCACAATTGCATCTACTGGGCCGCTGAAAATCCGACCGTCCATGTAGACAAAGCTGTGAATTTGCCAGGAGTAAATGTGTGGTGTGGGTTGTCTTACCGGGGCTTGATTGGGCCATTCTTCTTTGACGGCACAGTTACCGGTGAGGTGTACCTTCAGAAGCTTTGGACATCCATTTTACCTGCCATCTGAGAGTTGTATGGAGACGGAAGAGTTTACTTTCAACAAGATGGTGCCCCAGCCCACTACCAAAATCGTGTTAGGGCGTATTTCGACGAAAATCTACCAGGAAGATGGATATGCCGTAGAGGTGCTGTGGAGTATCCACCACGTTCCCCAGACCTAACTCCTCTGGACTTTTACCTTTGTGGAACACTAAAGGACGTCGTTTATCGACAAAAGCCACGCACATTGGATGATCTTCGAGAATCCATCCTACATTCATGTGCAAATATCCAACTGAACACGTTGCAGTCAGTAGTTCGTGCTGCAGTTCGGCGGCATCGTTTGTGTGTGGATGTTAATGGTGACCATTTCGAACGCCTACAGTGATATCTTTAAGTTGGACTTTGAGCTACATTTTCACCAAAAATGAGACAACTCCGTCAATTAGTTTGCAAGTTATGGACTTTTAAATAGTGGATACATTTTTTTGGACCCCTCTGTATATTCTGCATGGAAACTGGAAAATCTAGAGATGCAAATTCGTCCTCTTGGCGCTGGACCACTGGCAGCAACTCTGAAACCAAAATATAGCTTAGCATACTATGTTTGTAAAATTAGCCACAAAAGAATATAAAAACAGAAAGCGTATGGGAAATGGTTATTTATCAACAGTGAAACAACGAACAGTCGAAGAGCTGTAAAACACGCGAACTTATATATACTATGCATGCAGTGGCAACATTTGAGAATGGAACACGCTTATACTTATTTTCAAGTCGAATCATAGCCGTCAAAACGTGCCAAAAACATATGACAGGGAAGTATGGTACATTCTACGAGAACAGTTGTCAGTACTATACTTGTAAATCACATTTCAAGGCCAAAAACTGAACTTCCATCTCCGTCAGACTGCAACACCTGCTGACGGTAGATTACTGTAGCATCGCGGGTGAAGGGAATATGAAAGCAATGCCTTGGGAGTCAGAGGCCTAGCAGGAAATCACAGGAGAAAGCGGAACCTCTTCATAAATATACATTGACGAGCGTGGCCCTGCCTGGGACGTGATATTCACGCTGCACAACAGTCACCGCTGTTGCAGTGTGGAACAGCACCCGAATTCACATAAGTCTACAGAACAGTGCCTCAGTTAACATAATTAGGGATACTTCCAATCAGTTTTTGAAAGTATCGAATATTGTGCCTAAATCAATGGATCTTCCGTTGAATATGCTACAAAATAATCAATTTTCCATGTAAAACGGGTAATGTCCACATTATACGCGGCCATAGGATTTCTGAACGGCAGCCACGGGCGTTCATACAGCAGGTCACTGAATTTTTTACGTCAGTTTTATGGTGAAATCAGGGAAGACTGAACATTTCTAGGAAATCTAAGACATCTATCAACCTATAGGTTACGAAGCTAAAGAACGTCTGAATTCTAGTTGTGAAAGACTATATTTCATGTTATTTCACATGTTTTGCGTTACCACATCTCTCAAGTACATGATGATTGCATATTTAGCTGTTGATACACGCTTCAAGCGGCGTTTTACGTTCCGACTTAAACAGCACGCTGCATTAACGCCGCTGGATAGAACACCAGATCACCACACTCTCTTTCCCTCTCTCACACCCAGTAGCCGTCAAGAAAGTGATTGGAGAAACGTGCGCATAGAGCCGACAGAACCTTACCAAAACTATTTTAAAGCAAAATCAATACAGCAGAACAGCACTGGCGTATCTACCGCCTTCTGGGTCTCATGAATGAACGAAATGAGCTGAGGTCCCCACAATCAATGTTTATGGAATACATGTTGTTACTCTGCCCACAGAGAGAACATAAGACATTCTCCAAAACTGAACACCCGACCAGCGATGTAGAGCTTTGGTTGTTTGAATCAACTAGATGATACTTCGCAGAACACATTTTACATTCCTACTATAACTTCGAACTCGCAGAAAATGGATAGTTCTGACCTTTGATGGTACCATCCATTGAATTATCACGTTAAGGTATTCGCATTTCTACCACAGGCTTGAAATCACTGCATCTTGGAAGCTGAACTTCCATAGACATTCCTGAAGAGCAGTGCATTTTTTAACCAGTATGCCATTTTTCGTCTTTCTTGAGAATCAATCGTATGCACACTAGGTGGGAGTTCAGAACACAAAATGGTTCAAATGGCTCTGAGCACTATGGGACTTAACATTTATGGTCATCAGTCCCCTAGAACTTAGAACTACTTAAACCTAACTAACCTAAGGACATCACACAACACCCAGTCATCACGAGGCAGAGAAAATCCCTGACCCCACCGGGAATCGAACCCGGGAACCCGGGCGCGGGAAGCGAGAACGCTACCGCACGACCACTTCTTTTTTTTCCCCTACACCCTTGTTTTTAATTGTTTTTCCTAACGAAAGAAATAAAACAAAATCATAGCCATCCCTACGAGGCACCGCCACTTGTGTCCCTGCCAAACAAAAATGAACTCTTACCTCTTCAGGCGTTGCCTTCCTAACTATATGTAACCACCCCCATCGAAAATGTGAAGAAACTACACTATACGGGACTGACGTGTGTGCATCAACCCACAAAAACATGGTGAAAGGAATGGGGGAAGGGTATTTCTAGTAGGGTGCGGAAGGTATTTTTTTAAATTATTTTTTATTGATTTTTTATTTTTATTTTTATTTTTTTATTTATATAGATATCAATGTGCGAACAGTCATACTTAATCAAGCCTGGAAAACTAAAACAGAATGAAGACACCATCGAAGATAGTAAACATAAATAACATGAAAATAAAGCCACCACTTCGTAGTTAGGCTTCCCAGCGACTGCGCCCACTGATAAGGATTGTTCAATATATGATCGTTTGCAGTTCGTTCTGACCTCATCTACCACTGCCTAGAACATTCCAGCTACACGGCGGGCTGTGAAAGGCACTCCACAGGTAGTTTGCGAAGCATTGTCGATATCTGGTATGCCCGGAAATAGCATGATGTCTTTCTTGCAAATAGAGCAAGAAGTCAAGTAAGTTCTTGTGTCCGTTACGACAGAGGTAATGGACCGCATGTCCACGTATCCAGGTGACAGAGTTGGTTCGAGTCGTAGCGTAAAATGTCTCATCCGGAAACAATAACGTGCGTGCAGATATATGCTCCGGCCTAACTCGCAAGAGATAAGCCAGCATCTGCCGCACAAGGTGCCAAACCGGTTCCGCCTCTCCACAGCTGAGGCGGTGCTCGTCAGAATCTACTGTCTTGCAACCCACACAATTGGGAGATTCTGCCATGTGGATATTGTAGAGACGTTCTTGCGTCACCAGCTTTCCATTAACGACTACGTACCATTGGGAAACAATATCGGAATCAAGCATGGCATCGTGTACAGTCTTCCACACCACGCGCCACCGTACGTCAGGATATTTTAGTTCGACCACATTTTGGGGGCAGCGTTGCAGCATGTCGTGATATAGGCGTCGAGTTGTGGCCATTCGCGATGTCGTAAGCGCTACACTGCAATAGCTTTGTTCTAAATAGAAACGTCCTATATAAAAGAGGGGCGCTGGAATGTCCTGTAATGGCACTGGCGCTCTTAGTGAAGCAGGTCGTAGCGCCGTCAGAAGCAGACTCGTGAGGCTCGTAGGACAACGGCGCAGCAGACATAAATGTGAGCTAACATAGAGGGCAATGGCCCTATCATGGACGTTAACTAGGCCGAGACCACCTTTTTCCTTGGGGAGGGTAAGAAATACGTATCTGATCTTCAGTAACATACCAGCGGTGACGAAGTATCCCAGCGCTGCCATAATGCTACGAGCCAAGGGTTTCGGAACGGGTAGCGTTTGGGCGACATGCGGTATGCGGGACGCAAGGTATACATTGGCATAATACGCCCGCTGTATGATGTTGAGGGATCGCAAGCGCTGATTTGCAATTCCGGCCCTAATTTGGTTGAGAAGGCGTCGATAATTGAGCGTCGTCACGCGTCGCATGTCGTTCATGAAATCTGAGCCCAAGCTGCGTACTGTATCACTGAAGCGTAAGAGGGCAATGTGTTCCTGCGGTAGCCCAATCCCGATGCTCAAGGCGACGGACTTGTCAACGTTGATTTGGCTACCAGAAGCTGTACCGTAGGTTGCAATCCAGTCCAAAGCCGCGGCCATGTCGTCAGCTCCACGTATGACGATCATCAAATCATCCGCATATGCGGTGCAACGATAGATGGAGCCGCCAAACTGTATCCCAGTGAGCCTGTCTCGGAGACCACACAACAAAGGTTCTAAGGCCAATGCAAATAACAATGTTGATAATGGACATCCCTGTCGTACAAAATTTTCACTCGAAGGTAGTCTTGAACCAAGGACCTCTCGTTCCGCAGCTGCTCAGGCTAACCACGGGACCACGGCGCTCCTGTGTTAAGGTATTCGCATTTCTACCACAGGCTTGAAATCACCGCATCTTGGAAGCTGAACTTCCATAGACATTCCTGACGAGCAGTGCATTTTTAAACCAGTATGCCATTTTTCGTCTTTCTTAAGAATCAATCGTATGCACACTAGGTGGGAGTTCAGAACACAAAATGGTTCAAATGGCTCTGAGCACTATGGGACTTAACATTTATGGTCATCAGTCCCCTAGAACTTAGAACTACTTAAACCTAACTAACCTAAGGACATCACACAACACCCAGTCATCACGAGGCAGAGAAAATCCCTGACCCCGCCGGAAATCGAACCCGGGAACCCGGGCGCGGGAAGCGAGAACGCTACCGCACGACCACTTCAGAACGCACATAATGCGAACATACTGATGGTAATTTAACGCCATCCAACAACCCTTAAACATGCTTTCAGCTATTGACAGCTGCACACGATCTGCCACGATTTCAAATTGGTGAGTAACATTGACGAAGGAAGCAATAAAACAATGCGCAGATCGCAACACAAACGTCTTTCGCTTATCCATTACTCAGCCAGACCAAATCACCTCAAGTTCGTTCTTAAATCGATGAAAATTTTACCGAAATAAGTGACTTTCACGTCACACCACCCTACTTTCGTCTGGACTATACTTAAATGTTATTGTCGTAGTAGAATGTCTACAATTTCATTCGCTACCTCTTTGTCATGCACTCTGGAACTGACCTTACTAGCATCTTCCTTTACAGAACATGTCATTAACGACATGTGCATGTCTGTGTACGTATCTGTGTGTGTGTGTGTGTTCAAAATGGCTCTGAGCACTATGGGACTTAACATCTGAGGTCATCAGTCCTCTAGAACTTAGAACTACTTAAACCTAACTAACCTAAGGACATCACACACATTCATGCCCGAGGCACGATTCGAACCTGCGACCGTAGCAGTCATGCGGTTCCGGACTGAAGCGCCTAGAACCGCATGGCCACCACAACCGGATTGTGTGTGTGTGATTTGTAGGATAGAATAGAGTAGGAACGTTTATTTGCCCTAGCAAACACTGTGTGTGGAGAAAAGCAGGAGATGAACATTCATTCTGTTGATGGTGGACCATTCCCTTCTTATCCACAACATTTCAACACGAAAAATAGCCAGCCACCAGTGCCAGATGATAAACCATAATGCACCCTATATTTAACACCAAGTAGAAGTCAGGCACACTTACTTTGTAGGCACACATTCGTTCACCCTTTACTCTATATGGACGTGGAATAGCATAGCAAAAGGGACCAACAACCAGTGGTATAAGACATTCACTGCAGTGTGTTGTAGGCTGGCTTACTATTTATCAAGTATATATTCTAGCGAGGCAAAATCGAAGTATTTAACACCAAACACAGTATGCACCAGAAACAACACAAACATATACGTGACAACATAGTCGAAAAGGAGTTTAAGCTATGTCTACTACATATATGCGATCCGTATTGCAAAGTACAAGTCGCACAGGTTCTCCACACTTGCAGTTACTTTACAGAGGTACATATTCGTTCTCCCACTGCACCGTGTGCACGTAGAATAGCGGAAGGTGTCGAGTAGCAGTGATGTAAGAAATTCTCCTCAACGTGTTGTCTGCGGGCTTGCGGAGTATACATAGTAATCATTCTAAGGTTTGAGGCTTAGCAGGAGCAGCTTCAAAGTCTTTAGCACCACACAGAACACACCCCAGAAACTCCCAGTCGGCCGGTGTGATCGAGCGGTTCTAGGCGCTTCAGTCTGGAACCGCGCGACAGCTACGGTCGCAGGTTCGAATCCTGCCTCGGGCATGGATGTGTGTGATGTCCTTAGGTTAGTTAGGTTTAAGTAACTCAAAGTTCTAGGGGACTGATGACCTCAGATGTTAAGTCCCATTTGAACCAAACTCCACATCACTCCTCCCACTTCTGATGAATTGTAAGGTTGCTGGTACAGGAAAATGGGCTATAATGGTATATATATATATATATATATATATATATATATATATATATATATATATATATATATATCTGTGTGTGTGTGTGTGTGTGTGTGTGTGTGGTGTCCCAGCTATCTTATCCACCCAAAATATCTCTGGAACAGTAACAGCTATTGGAAAACGACTTTCACCGGTATCAATGTAGGGCTGGGGCCCATGAATGTACATATTTGGAAACATTCTAAAACGAAAGCATATGTGTTTTTTAACACAAACTTATGTTTTTTTAAATGGACCTCCTATATTTTTTCTTCAGCAATCCATAGCATGACAAAGCACATACACAATGGCGTTAATTGCATCGCAATATTCCCATTACATCCCGAGATATTGAGACGCGAAGTTGACGCTTGAAACACCCGACATGCGCTGCTAGCGCACATCCTGAGGCTCAGGCGTGAACCCCAAGCTGCCCGTAATCGCGATGTGATTGACATGTGTAATCACACCTCCGTACTTATCAAGAGGTCCGAAGCGAATAATACGGTCTGCTGCCATCAACTCTCATAAGCACATAATGGTTTCCCTCTTGCACGTTTTACGTATCTACGTACACAATATGAACCAGTACCGATCGGTGTACACCCGTCAGGTTCTCTTATTTATCCTGCACACCCAAAATAAGGTTTATCTAATGCGTTATATGACCCATTGTGCCAGGGCCTAGCTCTACCTAGTCAAGTGTCCAACGTAGTTCCCACTACTGCCACAGTTACCACTTCGCCTTGTTTATGATTTGCGAGCCATGCAAACTCCTGTACTCCACCACCCTCCGAGCATCCCATTTGTTGTTGCTTTGGCGTGCAGTACACCGCTTGCCAGTGTAGTCGTGCATCAGAGTAATCTAGTGACGGCACGGAGGTAGTACACATTGTGAATAAACGTTGTGTTGTGGAACTTATACTGTACAGTATAATGTACACACATGAAGATATGTTGGAAATGCTGCTGATCTATGGAGAATGTACGTTGACGGGAAATACGTTATGAGATTGCTTGTTTGTTGATAGCACTGTTAGCGAACATTATGATTATTAAGTTAATATGTCTGTTTTCTACCCTACTGTACATACCTGTACTGTACCCTGTTGTAGGTGGACGAAATGCTGTTCAGGCAGAACGACTGTACAGAAGACGTTTCCCTGACAAGCCATCGCCTTCGCGCCGGATGTTTGGTCGTCTCACATCTCGTCTACGTGAAACGGGAAGCTTAAATCCAAGACCTCGACATCGTCCTAGAACACGCACAGATGAACGTGCTGAAGTTGCTGTGCTCGCTACCATAGCTGTGAATCCTCAAATCAGCACACGTCAAATTGAACGTGAAGTTGGTGTGTCGAAATCAAGTGCACAGCGTATTCTTAAACGTCATAAATTTCATCCTTACCATGTTCATTTACACCAGGATCTTCTTAGAAATGACTTCCGCAATAGGGTAACATTTTGTCGGTGGGCTCAGCAAAAACTTCTGACTAATCCAAATTTTTTTTCAGATGTTCTCTTTACCGACGAGGCATCATGCTCCAACAAAGGAATTGTCAATATGAGGAATATGCATTATTGGTCCGCAGACAATCCAAAATGGCTCCGTCAGGTAGAGCATCAACGTCCGTGGAAAGTTAATGTTTGGTGTGGGATTATTGGAGACACCATTATCGGACCTTTCTTTATAAGTGGCATCCAAAATGGCAGACAACACTCCAGATTTATACGACACAATCTTCCTGTTCTCTTGGACACCGTACCTCTGAACCGGAGAATGGTCATGTGGTATCAGCATGACGGATGCCCTGCACATAACGCCTTACGAGCACGACGACTTCTGAACCGTAAGTTCCCTGGTAGGTGGATTGGACGAGGTGGCCCAGTTAGGTGGCCTGCCCGATCTCCGGACCTTACACCGCTGGATTATTTTCTTTGGGGAGCAGTGAAGGATGCTGTTTACCAACATGAACCAACAACACCAGAGGACATGAAGCAACGCATTATTGATGCTTGTACAGCCATAAAAGAGGGAACAGTAGCACGAAGTAGGGCATCCTTCATCCGCAGAGTGACCCTATGTATGCAAACCAATGGGCATCACTTTGAGCATGAGATGTGAACGCTATGTTTAGTATGTAGTGCTGGTATCACAGTGGAAGTTTCTTCAAAGGGCCATTTTACCCAGTGATGTTAAGAAACATTTGTTGGCAACAATTCGTCATTTAACGCATTAGATAAACATAACATTGATAATTATGTGATAATAAAACTAATCGGTTAAACATGTTTACATTCATCTTCTATGTCCTACCTGAACTTCCCAAATCAAAACATTTTTACCTAAACAACGGTAAAACTTTTAGTCCACTTTCTCGTTTCACTAAAACCATCAACATGAATTTTACTATTACGAGTGAATGATTAACTGTCACTTGCGCTAGATCTACAGTAAAGTAAAGTTTTAGCGTTGAACGGCATTACCTTTTTAGTAACGGATTAACGATAAGCGAAGTTAACTTTGCGACTAACGTTGCGGTACACAGATATGTTACAGACCGCATCACCCCTAGCCTATGGGATAAATACCTGCTGGAATGTACGACGTTAATGCAGGATGGCAGCAGACCGTATTATTCGTTTCGCACCTATTGATAAGTATGGAAGTGTGATTACGCATGTCAATTGTTGTGGTTTGGCAGGAGAGCCAACACCGGGTATGAGAGGAAGCCGAAAGGCACGCGTTTTAGCTCACGCAGGCTGGCGTGAGGTCTGGAACTGGACAAGGAAATTAGACTTTAGAAAAATTATCGTAGCTGGTGGAATACTTAACTTTAATCCATTAATGATGAGCGTCGCTCTTGACTGTACATGATTCAGTATCAATAGTAACTGGTAATGGCGCCTTGCCAGGTCGTAGCAAATGACGTAGCTGAAAGCTATGCTATCGTCTCGGCAATTGAGAGCGTATTTTGTCTGTGAACCATCGCTAGCAAAGTCGGTTGTACAACTGGGCGAATGCTACGAAGTCTCTCTAGACCTGCCGTGTGGCGGCGCTCGGCCTGCAATCACTGATAGTGGCGACACGCGGGTCCGACGTATACTAACGGACCGCGGCCGATTTAAAGGCTACCACCTAGCAAGTGTGGTGTCTGGCGGTGACACCACATTCTTCTCCCGCAAATCGGCGCACGGTTGTGGCATAAGGCTTCCGCCCGCCGTGGGGAGGACCCCATGTTGACGTATGCGACGAGGTGGGGAACCTAACAACAGGCGAGGCTGTGCCACCCGCACCCTGCCATTCGGGCCACGGGGAGCTAGGAAACACCTGAAAACCTGCTCCAGGGTGCACGCCAACATGCGGTGTATGCGCCTGTAGAGAGACAGGAGGGGCCGAAGGGTCGACCTCCATCGGGCCGGGGCACCCGACGGGCGAAGACGAAATATAGTCCGGAGCGGGCAAGAGTTCCATGTCGGAGGACAACTGGTCACGGGAAGCGATCGGCGGCGCGTGACCCAGGGAGGCGCCCGGCGGTTGCAGCGACGCGTCCACTGCGGGCGTCGCCGGCAGGAGAACAGGCGGCGGCGGCGGCGGCGGCGGCGCGTCGCCATGGGTGAAAATGGAAGGCACCGTCGGTAACACCTGGGGCTGAGGCGAGCCAGTAGATGGGTCCCCAGGGCGCTGACCGGACGGCACCGTCGCTGAAAGCAGACGGGGAGCGGCAGATCCCGTGCGACGACAGAGGCGCAGCTGATTGAGATGCCAGCGCACCTCACCAGAGGCCCCCAAAACCAGATACATAGCGCGGCCGAGGCAGCGAAGAATGCGCCCTCCGAGCCAACGCCGTGAACCTCGATAGTGGCGGTAGTAGACAACGTCGCCTGGGGCAAAAACAGGTGTCTGCCGCTGCACAGGAACCTGATGCGGCGGATGTAGCAAAGACATCAAGGTTCGATGATGACTACCGTGGAGCAACTCAGCCGGCGAGCGTCCATCTCGGGGCTGAGAGCAATATGAGGACAAAAAGAGCAATAACGCGTCCTCCCGAGAATGCGACTCTTTCAGCTTCAACATCTGTGACTTGAAAGTCCTGACCAATCGTTCAGCGGCACCGTTTGACTGTGGCGAAAACGGCGCGGACGTCAGATGTTGAATACCATTGGCCTTGCAGAAAGACTGAAATTCTGCGGACGTGAATTTTGGGCCATTGTCGGAAACAATAGTCTGTGGAAGACCTTCAATGCAAAAGATAGCGGATAACGCTTGGATGGTGGCAGGTGACGTCGTGGACGACATACGGACAACAAAAGGAGAATTACTGAATGAATCTACCACAACCAACCATCGAGCATTCCAGAATGGACCAGCAAAATCGATGTGTAAGCGTTACCAAGGGGAAGTGGCTTTTGGCCATGCAAAGAATTTCCGCGGTGGTGCTGATTGTTGTTCGGCACACACCATGCAAGAAGAGCACATATTCGTAATCGCAGTATCGATTCCGAACCAAGTACAGTGCTGACGAGCAAGTTGTTTCGTTCTCACTATACCCCAATGTCCTTGGTGGAGAAGCTGTAAGACAAAGGACTGTAACGAACGTGAGACCACGACCCTGGACTGATCATTATCAGAACGCAACAGGAAAACACCACGTCGTACAAAAAGTCTCTCCTGGTGAGCAAAAAATCGGCGAACCAACGGAGCCCCGATCCGTGACTTTGACAAGGGCCATTGCGTAGCAACAAAACGCAGAACGGTAGCAAGGACAGAGTCGGCAGCTGTGGCTGTAGCTACACGACGAAAATCAATCGGAAACGATTCGACCACGTCATCGGTGTCCGTATCAATGAACATGCAAGCAAGTTCGGAGGAATCGAATGCGCTATCCTCAGCAACAGGCAAACGGGACAACGCATCGGCGTTTCCGTGCTTAGCAGTGGACCGATACAAGATATCGTAGCGGTACTGCGAGAGGAAAGTAGGCCAGCGAATGAATTTCTGCGCTGTACGTGGAGGTACAGGCTTGGTCGGATGAAAAAGCGATGTCAAAGGTTTGTGGTCGGTGATGATGGTAAAGTGACGACCATACAAGAAATCATGAAACTTTGTAACACCAAATACGAGAGCCAATGCTTCTTTCTTGATCTGTGAATAATTTCGTTGCGCAGACGAGAGCAATTTGGATGCAAAGGCAATAGGGCGATCGTGCGAACCATCTTTGTGCGCAAGCACAGCACCGAGCCCGAAATCCGATGCATCCACCATCAACAAAAGGGGCTTCCGGGGATCGAATGGCGTAAGGCAAGTATTGGAAAGCAACGCCGATTTCAACTGGCGAAAGGCGCGTTCGCATTCCGTCGTCCAGACGAACGGAACACTTTTACGGCTTAAGCGATGAAGCGGAGCTGAAATGGAAGACGCGTGGGGAACACAGCGATGGTAATAGTGAATTTTGCCCAGCACACTCTGTAGCTGCTTCAAATTCTGCGGCGAAGGCAAGTCTTGTATGGCACGGAGGTGCTCTGGACTGGGATGTATGCCTTGGGTATTGAGTACATATCCCAGATAGGGTAAGTCACGAGCAAAAAACACACATTTGTCCTTCCGCAAGCGAGGACCATTTTGTCGCAAGACCTGAAATAATGTTCTGAGATTGGCTAAATGTTCTTCTTCAGTCTTTCCGGAGATCACAAATTGTCCAGATAGTTTGCTGCCGTAGGGACCGACGCACAAACGGTTTGTAGATATTGCTGAAACAATGCAGGGGCGGATGCACACCTGAATGGCAGTCGTTTGAATCGATACAAACCAAGATGCGTGTTAACCACCAAAACGCGCTGGGATTCTTCGTCCACCGGTATTTGCAAGTACGCATCTGCTGGGTCCAACTTCGAAAAATATTTACCCGGGCACAGGTTGTCAAAAAGATCTTCCGGGCGGGGTAAAGGAAAAGTTGCAGTCACTAGTTGTGGATTCACTGTTGCCTTGAAGTCCACACAAAGTCTCAATTGTCCCGAAGGTTTTGGCAAAATTACTAAGGGTGATGCCCAGAGAGAAGCCTGCACACGTTCAATTACACCTTGTGATTCCAAATCATGTAATGTTTTTGCGACCTCATCATGCAATGCGTGGGGAACATTGCGCGCTCTGAAAAATTTCGGTTGCGCGTTTATTTCAGTTCCAAATGTGCTTTATAGTTCTTAGCGCAACCGAGGCCCGGTGCAAAAATGTCTGCAAATTCTTCACATAGACGAGAAACACTGTCAGAAGGCACAGTCTGGTTCACTGATAGGACCTGATTTACTATAGACAAGTTAAACAACTGAAATAAATCGAAACCAAACAAGTTCACTGCAGCAGAAGAACGAAGGACGTAAAATGACACAAGTTTTGTTTGTCCCTTGTATGTTGCAAGAAGGCTGCACTGTCCTAACACAGGGAGCTCGTGACCTGAATGGCTAGTTAACTTACCATTTGCGGCACGCAACGGAGGTGTGCCCAGCAGTTTGTAAGTGTCTTGATTGATCAGTGAAACTGCAGCCCCGGTATCGAGCTGGAGTGGTATCACTTTGCCGTTAATGTCCAAGTCCACAAAAAGTTTATTGCCCTGCTGACGACAAGAGCGACTGTCTCGTGCAATGTGAGCTGACACTGGTACAAAATCACTTGCGACTTGACGGGAGTTCCGGCGATGTCGACACAGTCTATTTGTGGGACGAACACAGTCACTGTAAGAGAGAGTGGCACTGGATGGAGTGGAATGAACTACATGAATTTCCATGGGCGAAGTGTCGCGAGCCTGAGTATCCTTGGTTCGATTCCGATTCTGGCATGAAGCAAAGGGCCTGGAATGGTTTTGACTTCCGATCTGAGCTTTTTCTGGCAAACACTTTGAACATGTCCTTTTTTATTACAGTAAAAGCAAATAGCCTGGCGTGATGGGCAATTCACACGCGAATGTCTAGTAGCACACCGTGGGCATGATTTTAGCACTGCATTTGCTTGCCGGCACGGCACACGTGGCTGAGAGCCTGTCGGCAGCGGCGCGGCCGGGCGCAAGGACTGTTTACTGTTCCGTGCAGCTCGCCTGGCGGGCCGGTTAACCTGACACACGGGTGGCGAAGTTTCAAATGATTCCTGAGCAAAGTCAAGTGTGTCCTGCCGATCCAATATGTCCATCACTTGTTGAAGGGAGGGATTGACTAGTTTCAAAAGCTGTTCCCGTATACGAACATCAGAAACGTTCTGTGCAATTGCATCATGTACCATAGTATCTGAATAAGGGAGTCCACATTGACACTCAAAAGCACAATCCCTAGTAAGGCCTTGCAAGGTTGTAACCCACTCCCGATTAGTCTGACCTGCCATACGTTTTGTACGAAAGAAGGTATACCGTTTGGCAACTACATTGACTGATTCTTTGAAATATGCATCTAATGTAGACAAAATTTCGTCGTAGGACAGAGTTGCTACGTCGTGTCAGGGAAATAACTTGACTATCACATGGTACGTGTGCACCCTGATGGAGGACAATAAAAAAGGCTGCCGCTCGTTATCTTGAATTCTGTAGGCGGCGAGATGGAATCCAAATTGGCGTGACCACTCCGTCCAGCTTTCCAGTGCCGCATCAAAAGGACAAAAAGGTGGTGCAACTGCGTTTTGTGGCTGTGTTAGTGGTGGAGCGGCGGCTGCCGCATCGTTTTTCATTGCACGTTGACCCTGGACGAGCTGTCCAAGGGCATCCAGTAAGGCCTGCGTCTGCTGATTCTGTAAGCGATGAAATTCGGACGTACATCTGGAGATGGTGGTGAAGCCATTACACAAGTAAATCAGGGCAGTATAGTTACGAACGCGGTGTTGCTTAGTCGCCAATGTTGTGGGTTGACGGGAGAGCCAACACCGGGTATGAGAGGAAGCCGAAAGGCACGCGTTTTAGCTCATGCAGGCTGGCGTGAGGTCTGGAACTGGACAAGGAAATTAGACTTTAGAAAAACTATCGTAGCTGGTGGAATACTTAACTTTAATCCATTAATGATGAGCGTCGCTCTTGACTCTACATGATTCAGTATCAATAGTAACTGGTAATGGCACCTTGCTAGGTCGTAGCAAATGACGCAGCTGAAGGCTATGCTAACTATCGTCTCGGCAACTGAGAGCGTATTTTGTCAGTGAACCATCACTAGCAAAGTCGTTTGTACAACTGGGCGAGTGCTAGGAACTCTCTCTAGACCTGCCGTGTGGTGGCGCTCGGTCTGCAATCACTGATAGTGGCGACACGCGGGTCCGACGTATACTAACGGACCGCGGCCGATTTAAAGGCTACCACCTAGCAAGTGTGGTGTCTGGCGGTGACACCACATCAATCACATCGCGACTGTGGCAGCATGGGGTTCACGAATGAGCCTCAGGACGTACACTAGCAGTG
This sequence comes from Schistocerca piceifrons, assembly GCF_021461385.2. Lineage (NCBI taxonomy): Eukaryota > Metazoa > Arthropoda > Insecta > Orthoptera > Acrididae > Schistocerca > Schistocerca piceifrons. The sequence goes on along the minus strand of NC_060149.1, from coordinate 832,756,104 downwards.
CATGTCGGGTGTTTCAAGCGTCAACTGCGCGTCTCAATATCTCGGGATGTAATGGGAATATTGCGATGCAATCAACGCCATTGTGTATGTGCTTTGTCATGCTATGGATTGCTGAAGAAAAAATATAGGAGTTCCATTAAAAAAAACATAATTTTGTGTTAAAAAAACACATATGCTTTCGTTTTAGAATGTTTCCAAATATGTACATTTATGGGCCCCAGCCCTACATTGATACCGGTGAAAGTCGTTTTCCAATAACTGTTATTGTTCTAGAGATATTTTGGGTGGACAAGATAGCTGGGACACCCTGTATATAGTGGTGTAAAATGCTTGGGCATTTATAATTCGGGACAAATGCCCAGGATAAATGCCTGGGCAAATGTGCAAAATTCCTTATTTTCGAGGCTACTGAGAGTTAGGGGAGAGTTATTAGAGGAAATAAATTGGACTGTAAACATAACTTTTTACGTCTTTAACGAGGTCAATTCTTGGGGTAATAAATGATATTAAGAAAACTACACTAAAGTATAAAAACAATTTTTGAAATAAAGTGTAGTTTATATCAAGCAGCTAGCCTGTAGGTAGTATTTTTACTTGTACTATGCTACTCCAAAAAAATTAAAAGTCTGCTCTCAGTCACTGTACCTAACTCAAGCGCTTTTTCCAAATTGTCAGGGCACTTGAAACACTTTTTGATATGCTTTCCCATTTTGTTGGAATGTGACTGTTAGTATTCCTCACAGCAATATTTGCAAGATGCTCCCTTCCCGTTTAAAGGTCCTTTTTTCTTAACCTTCTTGCAACTGTTCAATAGCCTACTGTCTATAAAACTGTAAATAACGCAAAGACGAGGTTGTGTTGCTGCTCACTAAACCACATAGACATGAATGACTGTCAGACGATCAGATCAGTGTTGCCAATTCCAATTAACTAAATTACCCACAGAATTGCATGAATTACCTGAAATTACCAGGCAATCACTCACAATTTTATCTACTATATATTTGCAATAATAGCAGTAGCACTTATATTCACTTAAAATAACTGGAATTAGAGTAAAAAAAAAGTTATTCATATTGATTTCAGTTAGGAATGTGTCAGTGGCAGATTCCGATTCCACAATTCCAAGAGTACTCAATTCACTAGGAATCGACTAGTATCAGAAACGAAAGATAGCAGCGTTTTGTGAATCGATTCTTTGTTATTAAATTTTTTTTATGTTAGTGTTATCCTTTTATCTTCACAACAGTGCAACCATACGAAAGTAGATAAAGAAAGGAGCAGAACAGAAAACTATAGTCTGTCTCAAATGTCACTACATCTGAGAAGAAATCTTCGTTTCTTTTTTTTCGCTGAAAACAGTTGAACGTTTAAGAATAAATTTGTCATCAAGAAATATATGACAGCTGTTTAATACACTGGGTAATAATTTTTTTTATCAATAATCATTCTTCAATAATATTCAGAGGTTTGGCACAAATGATAAGGTGTGTTACATTACAAACATATGACCTAAGGACAATGTTCTTTATACTAGCTTATCACTACACAGCTGTTCAACGCGGTGTGTGTATGTGTGTGTGTGTGTGTGTGTGTGTGTGTGTGTGTGTGAGAGAGAGAGAGAGAGAGAGAGAGAGCGAAAAGTTGGGAAGTTTGTGGCAAGGTCTTATGAGGCCAAACTGCTAAGGTCATCGGTCCCTAAGCTCACACACTACTTAATCTAACATAAACTAACTTACGCTAAGATCGAGACACACACCCATGCCCGAGGGAGGACTCGAACCTCCGACAGGGGAACCCGCGCGGACCGTGTCAAGACGGTTAAGACCGCACGCCTACCTCGGGCGGCTAGAGAGAGTGAGTGCAAGAGCGAGAGACTGAGAGTGAAGACTAAAACTGGTAAAAAAATTGACATTATGAATGATTAGCTGCTGTCAGGAACACATGCTCTTCCTTGGTACAGTAGAATGGTATGCTAGTAACCATGCTTCTCTCTTCCTTCTTTTTGTCCTTAGTAATTCAGACAAGTGTAAACATCATTTACTAATTTTTAATATCGGGAATATCATCCAATTCCCTCATTTTAATTGGTAAATTATACATTCTAGCACTATAAACTTTAAAAAGTACATTTTTTATAAATGCCCAGAGTTTGGGCATTTAAAACTGCTTTGTGCTAATTCCTGGGTATATGACCGTTTTTAAAGGTCCTGTCCACTAGCAATTTGCCTGGCCCACGTCACTACGTATACATGTGGGACACTTTGAATCGATTGGTGTAGCACATTACTAGCATTTGTAGTAGTAGTAGTAGTAGTAGTAGTAGTAGTAGTAACAGCAGTAGATTCAATAGATTCAAACTGTACGTCCCATGAATATTTAAGATTGAAGTAGGTTCCCAGCTAATTTTAGCAGTCTCAACCATCTGTACCATAGTGATCCACACCTTATTTTCATGGGCAGCAGTGTAAGGTTATAGCTGACATCGATTTACATTGTAGGCATGCCTTGGTGTGATGGAAATTTAATATCATTGTAGATGGTTAATCTCCAACCATCCCTCCTATAAACAGAATGTGATCTAATTTCCTGACTGTAACTGAATTTTTAAGTGATTCCGCATATGAATTACAAGTGTTTGACGTTGTACATAGCACTTCTAATTTTTTCAGCATATTTATATCTGCTACTCATCTGTGTCGTCCAGGTTCACTACCCAACTGTGTAATGATAGCCAGTATAAAGAACATTGTCCTTAGGTCATATGTTTGTAATGTAACACACCTTATCATCTGTGGCAAACCTCTGAATATTATTGAAGAATGCTTATTGATAAAAAATTATTACCCAGTGTATTAAACAGCTGGCCAACTATTGCTGAACTTGACCACCATGACAAAAGACATCATTGCTCACACATTGTGAGCTAGTATTCCCAAGTTTGGAATGCACACATGGTGGTGAGAGTGCTGATGATTATGCTGGGAACAGTAGTATGGGAAGCTGGACGTTTTAGCACAGTTTGGAGATATTTTGATAGAATGTTTTTTTGCTGTAACACGTATTGAGTGATATTTTATGTACTCTCCACCGATAAATTTCCTACTTCATACAAATTTCTGAATGCCCAAACTTCATTTGAAATATTTCAGGTTTATCGAAACACTTCATAAGAAGAAGAAGAAGTCTCTCCTATGAATTACTAGCAAGTTGTTCTCATGTGACATTTCAAAACAGTAAAGCACTCAGCAGGGTAGCTATATTTCTGAGACATCGCCCTATGGGTGTATGATTCCAATTTTAGAATCCATGACATCCTCGTTGACATCAGAGTCCAAGATGGCTGATACGGGAGAATTGGTGCAGTGCTGAATACAGCAGAGTGCAGCTAATCCGAACCCCGATAATCCGAAAGTTCGGTTAATGCGAACATGAAAAATGTTAGTCTAAGTATGGAAAACTGTGCGGTAAACTGCAATACATACACACTATTTTAACTTACACAGTACAGTAATCACGTATTAGAAAAATTGGCAAGAAAACATTAGGTTGAAACAACGCATAACAATGAAAGAAAAGCTGTCAAACTTACTAAAATACAGCGGACGTTTTATCCCTAGTTGTTAGGTGACATAAACTCAGTCATTGTTTTTCGGTGTAGTGAAGACAGTCTGTTATATGCCTCATACTTGCGCCATCGTCTCAGAAACATCACATCAGCAGGTGTAGCAGCTGGCTGTTGCTCCAAATAACGTAGCGCGGGGTCAAGGGCTTCTGCTGTGTCACTGTGTGGCACCAGCTCTCCTTTGTCGCTTTCAGGCTAATTGTCACTTCCGTCACAGCAGTCCAGTTCTTCCTGGTCTCGAGTCACAGCAGCGACTAAATCAGCGTCAGTAAGGTTCTCCACACGTGCCCCATCCGCTGCCATACACTCATCTACGTCTCCTTCACTAGCTTCTTCTCATCCAGGGATTGTCTGTATCATTTGTAGAAGATTTTCCTCTTCATTTTCAACTACGTTGTCCTGAAATTCAAGAGATGTCCACAGTTTTCTCCACAATTTTCGCAGAGTATATTCTGAAATATTCCGCATGCCTCAGAGGCGCAATAAACAACATCCTTCACATTGGCCTTTTTTATTTTTTCCACTAAAGAAATGCTATCATCTCGGATCAGCATTCTTAAAAATTGTTTTCTGTAAATCAGTTATAAAGTCTGCAGCGCGCCCTGGTCCAACGGCTGTAGAAGTGGTGTAACATTCGGCGGCAAAAACTTCGCCATAATTTCTCCATCACATAATTTCTCAGTGCTGGGGTGAGAGGGCGCGTTATTTATCAAAAGGATTGCACGGGGAGACAAATGATTTTCCTTAGAAAACCGTCGAACAGAGGGAACAAACCGGCCGTGAAACCATTCTCTGAACAGCTTACCATCCATCCAGGCTTTTTTCTGGTTGCGATAATATACGGGCGGGGACTTCATGCTGCTGTTTTTAAAAGCTCTTGGGCTAGCAGATTTGCCGATCAGCATTAAAGGCAGCTTGTGATTACCAGCATCGTTGCTGCACGCTAATAAAGTCTTACGATCTTTGCACATTTTAAAACCAGGAGCATGGTCTTGTGCTTTTGATGCCAGGATTTTTGTTGGCAATGCCCTAAAATTAAGGCCAGTCTCGTCAGCGTTATAAATTTGTTGGGGACAATACTTTCCCTCTTATCATTTTTTCAAACTCACCCAAGTATTCCTTCGCTGCATCACGGTCAGCAGAAAGCGTCTCTCCAGTAATTGTTAGCTGAAGGATTCCATGACGTGTTTTGAATCTGCCCAACCAACCCGTACTCGCACTAAAAGACTCATCACCATTAATTAACTTCTTCAGGTAAACAGCCTTCTCCTAAACCAGTGCTACACCCAGATGAGTTCCCCTTTCTCTTTCCTGCGTAAACCAAAGGAAAAGAGTTTAATCCACTTTATCGTACTGCGTTTCAAAGTCTGCCGAATTTCGAGCGTTTTTCCCATAGCCGTTGGACAGGACTGTTCAAGCTTCACTCGGTTCTTCTTCCAATCACAAATTGTTGCTTCACCAATACTCAGTTCCGTTGCCCGTTTAGATACATTCTCGCCATTGCCTATCCGTTTCAAAGCATTCAGTTTTTCTTTGAGAGTTAACGTTGTATGTTTCCGTTATTCATGCCGAAAATACGTACCCCACTAACGAATACAATACAACTGTTCCGCCTGCCAGCGATCGATAACTAACATAACCATGCACTTAGCGAGACAACTGGCAGTGCACTGACCTCAGACACTACAAAGGTCTCAATAATGCACAACAACAAGGGCAGGGAGTGAGAGTGAGCCATTATACCCACACTTATTCCCATTTGTTACCATGGTGTACCTATTTATCTGCTTGGTATACTACATTCTAGAAACTCGTCACCGTAATTCGAGCTAATCCGAACAAATCGGTAATCCGAACAAAGTCCGGTCCCGATTAGTTCGGATTAACGGGAGTCTACTATAGTTTCTCCAATTCCTGAAGAGATTCAGTCGTCTACCCCAGCACTCATTCTCAACGTCTAGGCAAACTAACCATCAAGTGGGCCTACCACTTGTGCTCTGTACTCCATAGTGGCAAGCTGATCATCATCGTGAAGTGTCAGCGGAGATTTACCACCTCCAGGCAGAAAAAAACTGACTCATGCACTCTACTTACATACAAAACTGTACCTCTCTCTCAGCGTTTATCATTCGTTACATGTATACAGTATGTGAATGTATTCATTTTTCGCCGGCCGCGGTGGCAGTGCGGTTCTAGGCGCTCCAGTCCGGAGCCGCGCTGCTGCTACGGTCGCAGGTTCGAATCCTGCCTCGGGCATGGATGTGTGTGATGTCCTTAGGTTAGTTAGGTTTAATTAGTTCTAAGTTCTAGGGGACTGATGACCACAGCAGTTGAGTCCCATAGTGCTCAGAGCCATTTTTTTTATTCATTTTTCGTGGTTTTCTTTTATATCTTCCATAGTTCAACAGCTCCCTGACCTATCTGATGTAGTGTCTAATACATTTGAGCAGTAGCAAAAGATATCAGCCGGCCGCGGTGGTCTCGCGGTTCTAGGCGCTCAGTCCGGAGCCGCGTGACTGCTACGGTCGCAGGTTCGAATCCTGCCTCGGGCATGGATGTGTGTGATGTCGTTAGGTTAGTTAGGTTTAAGTAGTTCTAAGTTCTAGGGGACTGATGACCACAGATGTTAAGTCCCATAGTGCTCAGAGCCATTTGAACCATTTTTTGAAAAGATATCATGCACAAGTGTACAGACACTCTCCCTGATGCAGGCCCCAACACACTGGAGTGGAAATTAAGTCAGCACGCAGAACTATATCCATCACCTGCACCAGTACACAGACCAACTCCATGATGCACTGCCTGATATATCAGAGCAGGGCACAGAATTGTTTCCATACTTTGAGTTGCTAATACATCCATCATATACACCGATCGTCGAGGTACCAGCATGGCATAATACACCTGATACGGCATAGCTGCGAGTTCATGAGCTACTGTAGATAAAATTGAACGACGCGAAGATGTGAAATTGAGCCTATAGAGCAAGATACTTGCAAGCCGTACTGTGGATAGTGCACCCGACATAATTATTCGCCACACTCAAGCCTACAGCCACCGGATAAGATTTCTTTTTGGTATTTTACTTTGTACAGCGTGAACCATTAATTTAAACTGTGTTTTATTAGTGAATAATCATTCTTGAACTTTGAAGAAACTGGTTCACCCTGTTATTTCATCCTAGTCGTACACCTGTATAGGGTTCCTTCCTGGTTTGATTAATCCGAGTGTCCTGTTCGACAGACTTACGAAGTGCCAAGTTAATATAAAGAGGCACCATTTAAATTGTTTTTGTGTAAATGATGAGATATATGCGTGAGGGACTAAATCCTGTAGTAATGAAAATATGTCTCAGCAGTGGAAGAGTGTAAATTGAATAGGGTGAATTTAAATGTAATTTTGCATAATAAAGTTAAAGAGTTCATAAATATTTTCATCTTGAGCAACAGTTAAAGAAACGTTATCTTAGTTGTTTCACAGAAAGACGTAATGAAAACTTTAACTAGAGTAATAACACGTTACAGAGAAATAAAGTCAAACTACTCTTGTTTTAGAAGTTTCATTAACTATTGCAAAGTGTTATAGTAAAAGTTTGCTTGCATAAAATTCAGTCAGAGTGAAGCAAAGTTACTAGAATCTGTTAAATGACTACACAGAGTTAGTTCAAAGAGTAATAGCTTTTGAAAGTAAATTCCAGTAAGAAAGAGGTTTTCTTGAAGTGAAATGTTCAGTATAAAAAGTGCGTGGTTTAGTATCTAAGTGTTTTAGTATTTAAGTTTGTTGGTTATGGAAAGTGATTTTCTGATTTCGCCCTGGCCATATTTTTTTTAGCTTCCTTGAAGTTATCTACTGGACTTTTTCTCTTTTTAAAACGTAATGTATGAGGGTATAGCAGTCAAATAATTCCAGTGTCTGCACTAACATTGTTTACGTGGAGTAATATTTATTTGAAGAAGCAACTTAAACAGTAGCAAGAAAGTAGGAAAAATTCATACTTTTGCTTTTACAACACTTCACTGTTTCATTGCCTGGATAGTACACATTTTAAACCACTAAATGAACTTGGAACTGAGTTGCTCTATCTTAAATACAATACTATTCATATTGCGTTTCTTTCTAGCTGCTAGGTAAGATCTTAGGAAAAGAATTGAATAATCTGATTTACTTATCCATTAGACACAACACACGATCAAATTCTGTAAAAATGGTAACTCTATTAATTAGCTTTTCCTGTTAACAGGACTATCCTCCCATAGTGTACTTCATTTGAAAACTAAATTAAATTTTGCAAGAGGGCTGTACATGGCAACATAGATAGAGGGTTTCCTGTTATTTTGATAAAAGCATACTAAATTACAATAGTAGTGGTAGGGTTATACGTGGGCGCTGGTGACAAGACCTTTTAAAGCAGTTAAGTGTCCATAAGTAGTTAAGCACAGTTATAGGTTTTACAGATAGGTAGGATTCTTTTGGAAGAAGTATAAAGGTCTCAGGGGCACTAATTTGGTAAAGCAGTTAGGAGAAAGGTACAGTAGTATAAATTATTATATATGTGGTTTAAGCAATTATTAAAAATGGATAAAGATAAGTATATGTAGCATACAGAAGTAAAGCAGGAGGATAAGAGTGATGACACTTCTGTAAACAGTGATCAGCAGTAGGACAGAGGAAACGATTTTACTTATGGAAAAGCGGGTAGAGATGAATAATTTGGAGGATGAGACTTCTATGCTGTTAAGCACATCTCAGATTAAGGAAGAAGTAGATTCAGTGGAGGAAGACAGTAATCAACAAAATCAACGACAACTGATTGATTTGAATGCATTACTACACATTATGCATACACAGTTGAAAGCACAAAACAAGAACATTTCAATTTTAAGCGAACAAATGCAGGCTCAAAATGAAAAACTTGAAAGTCAGAATGAAATTAGTCAGGAACAGACTAAGGTTACTAAAAGTCTATCTGAAAAAATGGAAACACAGTGTAAAAACAGTGCCAGTATAAAGGAAAAACTTAAGAAACAGAGTGAACAAATGGAAAGGAATAACCAAAAGTCAGAAAAAGTTAATAATAAAATATGTTTTCTGAATAAGGAACTCAATAACGTGAAGAAAGTTGTGAAAGATTTAGGTGAAACTCTTAGTAATATACAGGTTGATATTGTGGACATTAATGACAGGCTTGAAATCGAAGCAGAGAAAATACAGGAACACTTCACAGAATCCTTGCGGCAGGCAACACAACTGTGCGTGCACTTCAGACTTCATTCAGTAAGACGTCAGGAGATGGATGGAAACGTCAAATTAACGTCGCTTTCCGAGTCGTATTCAATCCAGAATGAGGTGTTATTAAGGTAGTTGAGCGTTCTAGCAATTACACTTTTGTAATTCACATATGAGTATTCCGATAGCCAAAAGAACCCGTTAGTTTGAAACTATCGGGAACTGCATTAATATCAAACTGCAAGAACTTGAGACAATACGTGGACTCTTCTCTTCGCTGGGTGACCTATTACTGTTATTTAGAACTGTCTCCGTCCTAGACGTAATGCAAATGGAACTTCAGAGGCGCATTCCGCTATTCTTGGCAAACATCAGCAACTTATAATCACTGCGAGTTACAACTGCGTGATGATATGGCTCAGGTTGTCAGTAGTTGTGGTGGTTCATGCTGTCAAACTGCTTACAGTAACGTTAATGGTGGCCCACATAATTTTGCGCTGACTACCTATTTAAGTAAAGATAGTGTTGTGGCGTCGTCGCTTCTCTTTATTTGGCCTCAGCTTGAGTAATCCGATTTAACGAACATAGTACTCCATTAGCGGGCTGCTGATGATACAGTATGATTACAGAGATCATCATGCGGCTATTACATTAATTCTGCAATGAATTGCTTAACAAATATTACCCTCAGCTATGCAGCTGGAATGACTCATTACACAGGTACTCTATGTTTCACTTGGTTAAGGGATCAGTTCGCTGCAATCCTGTTTCTACTGTTCGTAAATACTTTTATACTTCATAAATGGTTGAAATGGCTCTGAGCACTATGGGACTTAACTTCTGAGGTCATCAGTCCACTATAACTTAGAACTACTTAAACCTAGGTAACCTATTGACATCAGACACAACCATGCCCGAGACAGGATTCGAACCTACGACCGTAGCGGTCGCGCGGTTCCAGACTGTAGCGCCTAGAACCGCTCGGCCACCCATCCCGGCCGGCATACTTGTATACTGACCATTCGTTATTTGACTAAATATGTAGTACAATCTGATTCGCATATATATGACATGGGTTAGCGCCGCCACAAAGCAATGACTAAGGGTTGGATGCCGTTGAAGTCCCGTTACACTGATGGCAAGACAAATGTTCGCAAATCACCTCTATTGCCTCAAAAAACAATTGCATCTTAAATATCGAAGGATCGACGTCCACACTGTCACAGCGCGTTGAAATACAGCTAAGACAGTAGATGAATATTTGTGTCCGACTGGGCTTCGAACCTGGACCTCCTGCTTATTAGACAGACATGCTGATCACTGCACTATTATTTTTTTTTAAAAGTTTGAGAAGACTTTCAGCACCAGGTAGGCGGAGGCAAAGAGGGCAGCGGTCGAAGATCCGAGGCCTGGCCTGAATGCCTCGCCCATACCTGTCATTGAGCAGCTGCATTATTCCCATGTATTCCATGTTTGCACCCATATATACCTTTAAATTGTGGAACAAAATTGAAGTAGTAATTAAAGTAAAATAAATTACAGATTGCCGCCTCCAATGGCGTGCGTTCCTTGTAGAACATAACTTATACCAGTGAAAAGGTTGACGGAAAAACACATAACAAACATTTATTCAGAAATATGTTCACAATTTAAGTTGCTTACACTGAATGAAGTGTTGTGGCAGCTGGCAGTCATTGCTGAATACAGACATTTGCAAATATCCCCACTGCTTTAGGGGAAATCGTCATTGTTGCATTTTTTTCCATACCGTAATTAGCACAATAACATAAGGCTTGTTCTGCTGAAGAACTTGATGCCCACAAGTCCTTAAATAAGAATTTCCTAGCGGGAGTAATGCATGAAAGCAGACAGACTGTTGGACAAAAGAATGGACAGCTCCCTGCTTTTTGCGTTTCCGATAGCGCCTACGATAGAAATCTGGTGTCATATTATGCTTCACAACCTTAAACTGTTTATTTTTTTTTACTTCATACTAAAATAAAAGTTATGATATAAGAAGAGGAAATGACTGATATGCTGCTCAGGAACTTTAGTTTTTCGTGTTTATTTTCTCACTTCATACTAAAACAAGGGCGTTAATATGAGAAGAGGAAATGAAATATACGCTTCCAAGACATAATATTTCCTTGTGTGCTACTACTGCATACATGAAAGCCCTGCAGTTAATTTTTGTATGTTGGACAAATTTTGATAACACCTCACATTCCTTTATGAGAAGGTTCCTATTTTCTTGGGATTCAAATAGAGTGGACATTTCATCACTAGTTAATATTCTGATGACTAATGACATGATACCCGTTGCAAGTGCTCCATGGCACCTGTGAGTAGAGTCTCACGTTGGTTACTATAAGAACACGCAGGCAGTGATATCCGCTCGCTGCAGTCAGAGCCAAGGTGATTTCTTTCTGTTTATGGCGAAGCGTCTGCTGCAGCGTCCACGCTCAGCCAACATAAACAAATCGCGGCGGCATTGGGCACTACTAATCGCTGCACTTGTCGCGAGCCTCGAAACACGAGCGCGCTATCTCTGCTAACTATACTATGGAGTTAATACATCTTACTTAACGTAATATGCAGGTCGTGGGTAGGGTAAAAATTCAGTTTGTCACTTCCCATCGCATTAAAATACTTTACAGTCATATTTGATGCAATATTTATCGTTGATTGTCTCTCTAATGTTAATAGTATTGATTCAGATTGTGCGTGAACACGAAAACACACACACACACACACACACAAACAGTCATTGATTCCAGTGAGGGTGACAACTACTGTGTGTTGAACAACACATGCACCAGTCAATTCCTCAGTTGGCGTCGAGTGGGCGAGATTTTCCAATTACCTTGCATTGCAAGAATTGTAAGGAGGAGACTGAAAGCAAATAGACTTGTATCTAAAGAACTGCGACAAAGCAAAGCTTGACCGACTATCAGATAATTGTCCACATGGGTTTTGTGGACGAGTATACTTTTAGTAACCAACCCACCCACGATCATTACGTAAGATTTCTCGAAGGCGTAGGGGCATTGATTTCATCAAGACGTCGACAGTGTAGCGTGATGGTTTACTTCCCACCATACGTTTTCTATATTCGTCCAAAGGTCGCTTGCATTTGTAGGTCCACATGGCAATGACCTTGTTACCTCTGCCCACATATTCTCTATCTGGTTGATGTTCGGTGATCGTGGAACAAACGACAACAGCTTTATCCTCTCTTGGCCCTGAAACCAATCTCGCACTGCTTTGCTATGATGGATGGGGCTCTGCTCCCGTAAATAAAACTGAGCGAGGTGGCGCAGTGGTTAGCACACTGGACTCGCATTCGGGAGGACGACGGTTCAATCCCGTCTCCAGCCATCCTGATTTAGGTTTTCCGTGATTTTCCTAAATCGTTTCAGGCAAATGCCGGGATGGTTCCTTTGAAAGGGCACGGCCGATTTCCTTCCCAATCCTTTCCTAACCCGAGCTTGCGCTCCGTCTCTAATGACCTCGTTGTCGACGGGACGTTAAACGCTAACCACCACCACCACCGTAAATAAACTGTTATCTCGTTCGTTCATATATTCATATCTAAATACCATATTAGTAATAAGCACATTGTATTATTATTTTCCACAGTGTTTAAGAATTCAGGCCCTGTCATAAATAAGTGATCTAGATTCAACTGTCCCATTAAGAATGTAGTTTACCCAGTCTATCAAATGATGAGAGTCGTATTCGGATATACACATTAAGCCTGACTGTCTGCATCCGATTAGAACGATCTGGTATCGAAATGAAATTACAGAAATCGGATAATTTGAACGTCTGTATTGCAACAATCCTGCGCACATAAATTCCTGTGATGGAGTAACAGGTAGGAACTGCCTAAGAAAAAGTGAGAAATATGTCTACTAGCAGCAATGTCACGTAATTATAACCCATATTTGTGTGACGGAAATACTGAATCGAACAATGCACATCTATTTCAGTGGTGGGAAGATGCACCATATCGGATTTGATGATGACATAATGACAATAATAATAATAATAATAATAATAATAATCCCATGGGGCCGATAGGGGAAACCCTCCCTCATATGGGTGGTACCGAGGAAATAAAATACTTGGGGTGAACCAAATACTAACACAATCCTGAACGGCTACTCAATCCGTTGAACTCAAAATCCAGACACGTCTGAGTGAAAACCACCGCTACTCTGGTCACCGTCTGTTAGCTCAATGAGCTCCGCTGAAAATATTTGCTTCCAAAGGCTTCAACACCCTCTGGTCCTGTACGGTCCTGGAATCACCCAGGCCAAACCAATGAAACACAACCAAACATGAACTGTGCAAGCAAAGTCAACTATACCCCAGGTGGTACACAACCCGGCTGTCGACAGGCGGCAGTTGGAATTTCGGATTCTGGGGAGTCCAGGTTAGCACGGCAGAGAATATTGAAGATCTCCTGTAAATTTCCCTACAAGCAGAAAACATACATTTGAAAACTACACGCTGCGCGGGATTAGCCGAGCGGTCTGGGGCGCAGCAGTCATGGACTGTTCGGCTGGTCCCGGTGGAGGTACGAGTCCTCCCTCGGGCATGGATGTGTGTGTGTTTGTCCTTAGGATAATTTAGGTTAAGTAGTGTGTAAGCTTAGGGACTGATGACCTTCGCAGTTAAGTCCCATAAGATTTCACACACATAAGAACTTTTTTTTTTATAACTAAACATCGATACATTGATCCAAATACGAAAACTAAATAATCTCACATAATAAATCGACCGACAAAAAATTCTCATCATTGCTCTTCAAGAACCACAACTAACTGACAATGAAACCTTGCATTACGAAAACCATTTCATCTTCAAGAGCAAAATACAACAAAAGGTAGCGGAAGGCGTACCAATCTTCGGCATTGCTTTTCTCGAACACAGATATATCATCAGCTCTGTCAAAGAAATCACAGCCATCAACAATCGACTTAGGACTATGCTCATTCAGAGCCCCAGTAAAAAATATAAACTCATCAATGCACATGCCCCCACCAACATCGAAAAATAAGAAAAACACCAAAAATGTCGAAAAATTCTGGAACACACTCGAAAATACTATGAGCAAAATTCACCAAGATGACGTGAAAATACTAATGGGAGACTTCAACTCTCTATTTGGGACAGAAAAAACCTGTAGAAAAATCATTGGTACAAATTCAACACACTGAAACGCTTAGACCAACGGCACACGTCTGACTGATATTTGCCAACAATTCAACCACAAAAGAATGTCTTCCCACTTTAGGAAAATACCATTTCTCAGGTAACATGCTTGGCTACCAGGTGCAAGATGCTGTCGTTCGCCTTTCTAGACTCGCTGAAAGCCAGATTTTTAATTCTTTTGTAGTAGAGCTACAAGCAGGCAGATACAAACTCAATAAGGGAATCGTAAGATAACGCTCGAGCAAAATTCGTCCTGCTACTTACAGTAACCCTTAGTGTCAGAGCGAAAACCTTACGGTACTGCCAATTTCATAATGCCACTTTTGTTTTCTGCCGACATATTTTTTGTTGTTGTTAATGCATAATTTTATCTATGAAATGCCACATTTTCATAAGACTTGCGAATGATACAGGAAATGAAGTAAATACAGATCTTTTCGAAGTCAAAAGTCGGAAATATCCTACTAATTTGTGTTAAAATAGGATCAATCGTCTTACAGACACTTAATGCATCGCTACAGTCTGGAACCACTACGGTTGCACGTTCGAATTCTGCCTCGGGCATGGACGTTCGTGATGTCTTTAGGTTAGTTAGGTTTAACTAGTTCTAAGTTATAGGGGACTGATGACCTCAGAAGTTAAGTCCCATAGTGCTCAGAGCCCTTTGAACCATTTTTGAACTTAATGTTTTATTAAGATAGACTGCTGTCGTGATGTTTCTGTAGTAAGCTGAATTTAATTTGTATTAGTAAATTGAATATTTTATTTGCATTTTCCATTACTTTTCTAAACGCAACAGTAATCATCAAAGAGAAATTAATCAGCAGCTGAATTTTCTTTCACGATATCTAAAACAATCTGACAATGCAACAGTTGTTTACAAATTCTACGCCCGTAGAAACCTACTTGTTTTAACGAGGTCGTTAAACCATAGTAGTTTTAAGAGTATTTTCGTCTAGAAATGAATTGCCTTGACGGTTGACCGATCAAGAGCAGGAAAGGTAATATTTTACGAATATATGACGAGAGGGACAAGTGCTTGAGAGAGGTCTTCCCTAACAATACAAGTGTCTGAGAGACGACTTTCCTATCAATCTCCTGGATAGTTTTGTTTCTCAAATCAACAGAGTGAGTTATCGTGCAGTAGCAAAGGTGATGTAGTTTTGTTGCTCGACTTTCTTACACTGCGACCGAAAGGTGTCTCAATTGTTGACAACAGCCGGCCGAAGGGGCCACACTGCAGTCTGGAACCGCGAGACCGCTACGGTCGCAGGTTCGAATCCTGCCTCGGGCATGGATGTGTGTGATGTCCTTAGGTTAGTTAGGTTTAACTAGTTCTAAGTTCTAGGGGACTAATGACCTCAGCAGTTGAGTCCCATAGTGCTCAGAGCCATTTGAACCATTTTTTTGTTGACAACAAATTCCAGCTGTGTTGCACACACCCCTTGGGGCAGAATTTGTAGTCCAAAACACACTTTTGGAGCTATCAAATGTAAAACATTATGTTCACACTACTCTTTGCTCTAGTCTACGTCTTTTGGTGGGGCTCAGCCTTTATTTCTTCTTAGGAAGTTAACGATAACGGCATCATAACACGTCACCAGTAACAGTACTGCAAAAGAATGCTCAATGAGCGACCTGATGACGTTCAATAATAGTCACTCCGTTGATTTTTGTTGTTTTTTGAATTAGAGCATGCAGTTCTCCTACACCAGACTTCTGAACTTTGCCTGTTGAATGCAAATGTCGCATGATGGTAAAATGGTAATCTGTCACATATATCAGTAGTCGAGACTTCTTTAATGTGGAAAATCATTCATGCCAGAACGATCTTTGTTGAAACAAGAATATCTTTTTCTGGCGTATTTTTCCCAAAAGCACTCGCTCCAACCACAGTTCAAATCTTTCTAGCTGCCTCCTCTACATTCACCCCTCTGTTATACCAAAGTAAATATTGTGTTGCAGATGTTACACCTTTTTCTACTTGCGACTCAATTTTACAATGCTTAACCGTAGTTCATGATTTTCAGGTATGCAAAATCCAATGCTTAACTGCAAGATACTAACTAGAACTTCAAATTCGAAAATGGCATTGATACATACACTGACAGCGTGGCGCCGTTTTCACATGGGCGGCGCCGGATTTCAGGCGGCGGGTGGCGTCTGGCCGGTGGCCGGTAGCCGCTGCAGCGCGAGGGAACGCCTGAGCGTAAGCTGTTATGATCGCGACGCAGCCACGAGCTGTCCTGCGGAATTGTTTCTGGAATACTTGTTATTGCGGGTGGGTAGAATGTTAAGCGAATTGTCTTCGGCGTTCAATCAGATTCATAGGTTTAGACCGAAATGTGGTTAAAAAAAAATCAGCTGGACGCGAACACGCGGCTCTAAGTTTAGAGTGCACGACGATTACCGCAAGACCACAGGCTCACGCCAACCATATCATCTCGGAAGTAGACAACACTTCCGCATCTTACAGTGTTGCCAGATTGTGCAGATGGCCGGACATATTAGAGTTGTCGGGGGCGGTCAGTTTTATTGGCCACTTTAAGTGAACGACTCGGACTTAGTCTCTGTGGCGGCCGGCCGGCGGTCATTTTTTTTTGTCTAAGACTGTACGTCTGAGCTCGCTCGCTCGCTCGGCTCAACAGACAAAATGCGTTGCTAAGCCTGTTACAAGATATAGATGGTCTATACAAGGGCGTCGTACTTGAGGGCAATATTATGGAAATGGGAGATATGATACTGCATGGAGAGATTGACACAGCACTGTAAGACCTAAGCCGAAATAAGGCCCTGGGAGTAGACAACATTCCATTAGAACTACTGACAGCCTTGGGAGAGCCAGTCCTGACAAAACTCTACCATCTGGTGAGCAAAATGTATGAGACAGTCGAAATGCCATCAGACTTCAAGAAGAATATAACAATTCCAATCCCAAAGAAAGCAGTGGTTGACAGATGTGAAAATTACCGAACTATCAGTTTAATAAGTCACGGCTGCAGAATACTAAAGCGAATTCTTTACAGACGAATGGAAAAACTGGTAGAAGCCGACCTCAGCGAAGACCAGTTTGGATTCCGTAGAAATGTTGGAACACGTGAGGCAATACTGACCTTACGACTTATCTTAGAAGAAAGATTAAGGAAATGCAAACCTACGTTTCTAGCATTTGTAGACTTAGAGAAAGCTTTTGACAATGTTGACTGGAATACTCTCTTTCAAATTCTGAAGGTGGCAGGGGTAAAATACAGGGAGCGAAGGGCTATTTACAATTTGTACAGAAACCAGATGGCAGTTATAAGAATCGAGAGACATGAAAGGGAAGCAGTGGTTGGGAAGGGAGTGAGACAGGGTTGTAGCCTATCCCCGATGTTATTCAGTCTGTATATTGAGCATGCAGTAAAGGAAACAAAAAAAATTCGGAGTAGGTATTAAAATCCATGGAGAAGAAACAAAAACTTTAAGGTTCGCCGATGACATTGTAATTCTGTCAGAGACAGCAAAGGACTTGGAAGAGTAGTTGAACGGAATGGACAGTGTCTTGAAAGGAGGATATAAGATGAACATCACCAAAAGCAAAACGAGGATAATGGAATGTAGTCGAGTTAACTCGGGTGATGCTGAGGGAATTAGATTAGGAAATGAGACACTTAAAGTAGTAAAGGAGTTTTGCTATTTGGGGAGCAAAATAACTGACGATGGTCGAAGTAGAGAGGATATAAAATGTAGACTGGAAATGGCAAGGAAAGCGTTTCTGAAGAAGAGAAATTTGTTAACATCGAGTATAGATTTAAGTCTCAGGAAGTCGTTTCTGAAAGTATTTGTATGGAGTGTAACCATGATGGAAGAGAAACGTGGACGATAAATAGTTTGGACAAGAAGAGAATAGAAACTTTCGAAATGTGTTGCTACAGAAGAATGCTGAAGATTAGATGGGTGTATCACATAACTAATGAGGATGTATTCAATAGGATTGGGGAGAAGAGGAGTTTGTGGCGCAGCTTGACAAGAAGAAGGGACCGGTTGGTAGGACATGTTCTGAAGCATAAAGGGATCACCAGTTTAGTATTGGAGGACAGCGTGGAGGGTAAAAATCGTAGAGGGAGTCCAAGAGATGAATACACTAAGCAGATTCAGAAGGATGTAGGTTGCAGTAGGTACTGGGAGATGAAGCAGGTTGCACAGGATAGAGTAGCATGGAGAGCTGCATGAAACTAGTCTCAGGACTGAATACCACAACAACAACAAGAAGCCTGTTACCTCGCAGCTGGGCTAACCAGAATTGCATCTTCTACTGGAATCTGCTATTATGAAAGCGTACCGATTAACGGTACTACAACAAAATGTAGTTTAAGATCATTACTGATATAAATGATATAACGGCTTCTTTATAGCATTTAGTCTCTTCTGCTTAACTGCCCTCATTTCATGCAAGAAGTGGTACCTTATTGCAACTGATAATAATTTTGGCATCATTTTAGTTTTATTGTACCCCAGTGCATCCATAACAAATTATAAGTATGCTTATGGACTTCCGATCACTGTACGACTAATAACAGTAAGACTCCATAACAGCGGATTCCAGTAGAAGATGCAATTTTCGTTTGTACCTACATACCCAGTTACGAGGTAACAGGTGTAGAAACGTACAGTAGTTTGCTTGCTGAAGCGTGCGAGCGAGCGAGCAAGCTCAGGCTTTCCTTCGTGACATAGACGCCGCGGCCTGTCTTTCTCGTAAGCCACGTACAGACAGAAAGTGATGTCACAGGTCAATCAGCTGAGGCTGTGAGTAACCCAGTAGGCGGCGCATCGTCCACTGTAACTAATTCAGAGGCTACAGACAGACAACGTGCTGTAACTGAGTAACCGAGATGGATGAGAGTTTGTACGGAATTGATAATTGGCGTATACAGATGAGTAATCTGTATGACGGTATAAAGCAATGTAACGAAAAGGAAGATAGCGTTACTACCACCGGAAAGACGGTAAAGGAGAAAGGTTTATTGTCTGGAGCCGCGCAGAGTACGCGAGCTGTCAATATAATTGAATCAAAAAGCACTGCGCAGAGGACGCACGTCGCTAAAGTTAGGGAAAATGAAGAGGTCGTAAGTAGACGTGAAGTAGGAGATGTAGATTTACACTTTGCTGAAGAATCATTCTGTGACAATGAATCTGCGGATAATGTTTCTGTCATTTATAAGCCTAATTTGAAGGAAAACGAATTTGTGCGATTGATAGAAATCCACAAAGATTATAATGTTTATGAAGTGCAAGCTGATGACGTCAGGGAAGATAAGGAAGACAGATGTGATGAAGATTAACTAAGAACAGACGTAAACAATCTGCCTGTTACAAAAGATAAACAAGAGGAACTCGTTACTATAGAACAAGTCGAAAAATGCATGAATTTCGAGACTAGCGACGATCTAGAGTTCTCAAAAAATTAAGAAGGGCTTTCACGTTAGAAGCCGACAGTGATAGTGAAGATGCCGAATTAAATGAAAATGAAGAAATCAATTAATATAGTGATTCAGAATCGGAGGAAATGAAGCTTATTGAAAAGCTCTGCTGATAGAAATGAGAATATCAGAGAATAAGAATATTTCATGTGAAAAGTTACCGAAACTGGACAGTAAACAGGAAAAAGAAGTTAGTCAAGAGGAAAGAAAATCTGTAAATGATGATACCTGTGAAGAAGCAGTAACGTTAATACAGGACCCGGAAGACATAACGGACCCTAAGGAAAAGGAACCACTGGACGAAATGATTAGTAAACAGCAACAACTAAAGATCGTGAAGGATTTTTCGATCGGAAAGAAGAAGGAATCACCCGGCTTAGAATGTATAGAGATTAATGCCATTTCATGGGAAGATGTAATGGTAGACCAAGAATTATTGTGGGAGGAACAAGAGGACAAGGAAGTGAAAGTGATGAAACAAACCATAATCCAGATTGAGGTTTATGGTTACAAAATGAGAGCATTATTGGACACTGGTTCCCAGATTAGTGCGACGACTCGATCTTTCTATGAATACATTAAAGACAAGCCAGGAATAGTCGTAATATCATTACAGGGAATCAAAATAGTGGGTGCGACTGGATGAAAAGGCAAACCAATTTAGAAAACAATGAGGATGGAAATTTTAAAATGTTATACTTAAAAGCGGTAGCTGGTAGTAAAAGAATAGCCAATATATGTAAAAATATTGGGAGATTTCAAAACGAATATGAAGTGTGAAAATAAGTGAAGGTCGAATTTGACAGTAATGATTGTCCACATATAGCAAAATTTTTCAAAATATTTAAAGGGCACTGTTTATTAGATAAGGGAAAAACAGTGAAGAATGGCAAGTCTGGTGGCCATCGCAGTTTGAAATAAAATTAATTCCCCACTTTTATTTGGCATATGGACACTGTGGGGTGAAAACGTGCCATGAGAATATTGCAAGTGTTGTCAAAATTGGGAGTAACAATTTGAAAAAAAAATTACAGAACGTTTAGAACCATGCAATGTTTGTTACAGTGCAAAAGTGCCCAACCAATATCAACAGAGGTGCTATTCAGAGTATCAGACTATTCTCAAACTATTAGATACACTATGTGATCAAAAGTATCCGGACACCCTCAAAAACATACATTTTTCAAATTAGGTGCCGCCTATTGCCAGGTACTCCATATCAGCGACCTCAGTAGTCATTAGACATCGTGAGAGGGCAGAATTCATGGATTTCGAACGTGTTCGGGTGATTGGGTGTCACTTGTGTCATACGCCTGTACGCGAGATTGCCACACTACTAAACACCCCTGTTTCCGATGTGATAGTGAAGTAGAAACGTGAAGGGACACGTACAGCACAAAAGCATACAGGCCGGCCTCGTCTATTGACTGACAGAGACCGCCGACAGTTGAAGAGGGTCGTAATATGTAATAGGCAGACATCTATCCATACCATCACACAGTAATTCCCAATTGCGACAGGATACAATGCAAGTACTATGACAGTTAGGCGGGAGGTGAGAAAACTAGGATTTCATGGTCGAGCGGCTGCTCATAAGCAACTCACGCCGGTAAATGCCAAACGACGCCTCGCTTGGTGTAAGGAGAGTAAACATTGTACGATTGAACAGTGGAAAAACGTTGTGTGGAGTGATGAATCACGGTACACAATGTGGCTATCCGATGGCAGGTCGTGGGTATGGCGAATGCACGGTGAACGTCATCCGCCAGCATGTGTAATGCCAACAGTAAAATTCGGAGGCGGTGGTGTTATGGTGTGGTCGTGTTTTTCATGTAGGGGGCTTGCACCCCTTGTTGTTTCGCGTGGCACTATCACAGCGTAGGTATACGAGTACATTGATGTTTAAGCACCTTCTTGCTTCCCAATGTTGAAGAGCAATTCGGGGATGGCGATTGCATCTTTCAACACGATCGAGCACCTGTTCATAATGCACGGCCTGTGGCGGAGTGGTTACACGACAATAACATCCCTATAACGGACTAGTCTGCACAGAGTCCTGACCTGAATCCTATAGAACACCTTTGGGATGTTTTGGAACGTCGACTTAGTGCCAGGCCTCACCGACCGACATCGATACCTCTCCTCAGTGCAGTACTCGTTGAATAATGGGCTGCAATTCCCCAAGAAACCTTCCAGCACCTGACTGAACGTATACCTGCGAGAGTGGAAGCTGTTATCAAGGCTAAGGGTGGGCCAACACCCTACTGAATTCCAGCATTACCGATGGAGGGCGCCACGAACTTGTAAGTCATTGTCAGCCAGGTGCCCGTATCACATAGTGTAACTTATAGCTACTGTCCGTGGACCTATATGGGCCCCTACCTAAAACCGCTGGAAGTTTCACCTACAGTCTAATTATCTTAGATGTATTTTCCTTGAAATATTGAAATACTTTAATGAGACAGGAATACCAAGGAGAGTACTATCTGACAATATACCGCAATTTATTGCAATATTATGGTTAGAAGGAATGTAGCAAAAAGGAATACGAGTAACACACATTTCAGCCTACCATCTACCTAGCAATCCCTTGGCACGCTATGCCAGAATTACGAAGACTATGCAGGACATGCTGTCATCAAAACCATAAAACTTGGAGCAAATTTATTCCAAAATTTGAAGTAATCATGAACTCATTACAACATGAAACCACTGACTTCGTACCTGAAGAAACTATGTTAGGCCATGAAACTAAAAGTTTGATAGAAGAAGTGTTAGAATACGCACCCAGCAAAGAAATGGATTTGGTAAAGAAAAAGGAAATGGTGGGAGAACTAAATGGACGAAAAGCAGAAGCAAGAGCCAAGAGGCATGATGAAAAGGTAAAATTTTCAAAATTTAACATTGGTAAACTGATACTTGTTAAAGTCCAAGAAAAATATAATGAGGTAAATCACGAGATTTCAAAATGTAAATACGTTTACTATGGTCCTTTTGAAATTCAAGCAACACCACACCCTAATGCATACTTTTTTGTTTATCCTAAGTCTGCATCAACATTGTTTACGTGGAGTAATACTTATTTGAAGAAGCAACTTAAACAGTAGCAAGAATGTAGGAAAAATTCATACTTCTGCTTTTCCAATACTTCATTGTTTCATTGCCTCGATAGCACATATTTTAAACCACTAAATGAACTTGAACTGAGATGTCCTAGCTTCAATATAATACTATTCGTATTGCGTTTCTTTCTAACTGCTGGGTAAGATCTTAGGAAAAGCATTGGATAGTCTGATTTACATGGCAACAAAGAGGCAGGGTTTTCTATTATTTAGGTAAAAGCATAGTAAATTACAATAGTAGTGGTAGGATTATAGGATGACTCACATTTCTTGGAAAGATTATGAAGCCGCTACATCGCAAGCATCAGTATTCATCAGGAACGTGTGTGGGACTCACTGTTTCCTGGTTATTGGTACTGTATTCACTATTTCCTATGTGAAATTCTGTGTTTTCCGTACGATATTTATTTTCGGTGCATAAGACTGCTCCAGGAAAGGGGTTAACACTTATGTAGGTGAAAACTCCGTTTAGTTCGAGACGTTATTCACTGATTTATCCATAAAATTGAAGTGAAAATTCAATGTCCTGCTGTACATATGCCACTGGCCGCCATTTTGAAATCCTATCAGGAGCACCGATGTGAAAATTAACTATTTCATGTGGAAAATTCATTATTTTTTAGTATATTCACCGATTTTAATGCAAGATCCACTTATGACAGTAT
Source organism: Schistocerca piceifrons (assembly GCF_021461385.2). NCBI lineage: Eukaryota > Metazoa > Arthropoda > Insecta > Orthoptera > Acrididae > Schistocerca > Schistocerca piceifrons. Next base: position 832,732,787 of record NC_060149.1, on the reverse strand, counting down.
ATTATTCGGTGCTTTAAAAATTGCTTCGGTTTCTTCCTAACTGATGTTAAGTGCAGGGCTGTTCTTTGTTCTGTGCTATACTAGTGGAACGAGACTCGCTGAAGTGAGACATTTACTTTGCAATATCAACTCTTTATTAAAAAAAACTAAGCCAAGTGCAACTTATGGCAATAACTTCTACGGTACTTGAGATCAGTAATGTATTGAGGAGCAGGGAAGATTAAGAAAGACACAGTCCCACAGGAGGGTAACTCGTAGGCAGTCTCCTGATAAGCAGCAGGTGGTGTGACGATAGGGTCCTATGAGTCTGAGAGCTCGTAGACAGTCTGCTGGTAACGACATGGTCCCGCAACACGATGGGCACGTGGGCAGTCACCACAATTACTGTGCCCACAGAGTGGCTGTTGGAAGTGCAGAGTCAGACAAGGCTCAGGATGAGGGCGGCAAATCACCTTGGTGGGCAGCGATGTGGCAGCTGCAGGCGGTGTCCATAGCGGAGGCATGAAGGGGCTTGCAGTTCAGTCTTGAAATGTGATGTACAAGTATAGTATTGACCACTGTTCTCGTAGAAAGTAACATACTTCCCTATCATATATTGTTTGCTCATTCTGGTGGGTACGATTCGACTTGTAAATAAGCATAAGTGTGTTGCGTTTATAAAATCGTGTGTTTGAGGCTCTGTTGTGGTTGATTATGTTACTGTCGGCAAATAGCCGCAGACACGTTTCACACTTTTATACTTTTGTTTTTATTTTTTTTTGTTCTCTCTCTCTCTCTCTCTCTCTCTCTCTCTCTCTCTCTCTCTCTCTACCTCTCTCTCCCCCTCTCTCGCTTCTGCTCATCGTCCACTATTTGGAGGACAAATGTGTATCTATAGCTTTTTGAGTTTCCATGGAGAATGAATTTTGACTCTCTGTTGTTCAGATTATCACATTTTTACATGTACTCCATTTCATGTTAGGTTACAGAATCGGTAGTATGTGTGTAGTTTCTCTGCGAATAGAGCTGTCACCGGGGCATGGTGGTGCAACTCCAGGGCAACTTGGTTCAGACGGGGTACTGCAGACTGGGTTGCTTGTGGACTGCTCGACCGCTCTGGTGAACATGAACTCCATGACTGCGCACAGGGAGCTCTCCCTGACAAGGTATTTCGTTAAATAAGTACGTGAGTGTTCCTGCTACAAAGCATACATTTTGGACTTTAACTCTGGGGGCATGAGTCGGGGTGGCAGCATAGGGGTGTTTCCTTTCCCCTGGCGTTTGTTTAATTCAAGATGCAAGTGGAGAGATTGAAATTTAGAATTAGTAGAAATAGTATTCAGTGGCCATACATGCCTGAGTAGCTTAGGAAAACATATCAAGTAGGACATTCTTTGCACAGCAGACAAAACTGAACTTCCACAAAAATTCTTTCTCATAAGTCACAGAGCCAGGGCCAGTATTGCCGGAATTCATACTCTGGCATAACGGCTTGTCCTAGTATGCCTTGGTCGGAATGTTTGATTGGCATTTTGTGTTGCAGGTCACCCATCCCGGATTCTGACGCCATAGTAGAGCTACACCAGTATGTATGGGTCTGTATGTTGGAACTCCACACTGTTATAAATAGCTCAAAAATGGTTCAAATGGCTCTGAGCACTATGGGACTTAACATCTGTGGTCATCAGTTCCCTAGAACTTAGAACTACTTAAACCTAACTAACCTAAGGACATCACACACATCCATGTCTGAGGCAGGATTCGAACCTGCGACCGTAGCGGTCACGCGGTTCCAGACTGAAGCGCCTAGAACCGCACGGCCACACCAGCCGGCTATAAATAGCTCAGCAGATCTTAGCAAGATTGTGATGCCATAGATCCAGGGCTAGTATTCCAGCTCTGGGACATATACCAGAATTCTACACTGTTAAAAATAGTCCAGCAGGTCTGAACTGGATTTTGGTGTCAGAAAGCCTATCCCAGTATTCCAGGTGAGTCAGCATGACGATACACCATTCTGAATTTCCCACCAATTTATATTTAGCACAACAACCGTCCTTCCATAGGTAACAAACTAATACAGTTGAGCTATTTTTTTAGTTTCCCTCCATTTTTGAATTTCCTGCCAAAAACTGAATTTAGCACCATTTTACACATAGGGCGATTGCCTTGTCAGTGGGCTAGGAGTGGGGTGGGGAAATACAATGGTGATGTCATCAGTGACAGATCTTGGGCCAGAATTTACCTAGTTATCCTTCTTACATTGTATATAGAAATGATAAAAACAATATGAAAAGTGATGATGACAAAAATGTATGTATTGATTAAAAATATTATCAACTGGCTATAGAATGAGAAAAAACAATCACAAAATAGAAATTCATTGGGAGCTTAGTACTTAAGTTCTCTCTACAAGGATTTAGTGTACAAATGTACTTGTTACTATTAATTTCACAAATGTGTCACTGTGTATAAGTCATCAAAAAGCATTTTGTATGATTTTTTTGTTAGTGAAAACGTAATTGGAGAAGCTTGAAAAATGTTAATAGACTAATGTCAGTTATTGCTAAAAATAAGAAAACTTTAACTAACAGACCATAAGTTACTTTTTAATATTATTATCATTACTTACAAAAAGAACCTGCCCCCCCTTTCTCTACAGGGTACAACTGAACTATATGGAGATAAACCCATAGTCAATAGTAATTCACTACAGGGTACAACTGAACTACACTCCTGGAAATGGAAAAAAGAACACATTGACACCGGTGTGTCAGACCCACCATACTTGCTCCGGACACTGCGAGAGGGCTGTACAAGCAATGATCACACGCACGGCACAGCGGACACATCAGGAACCGCGGTGTTGGCCGTCGAATGGCGCTAGCTGCGCAGCATTTGTGCACCGCCGCCGTCAGTGTCAGCCAGTTTGCCGTGGCATACGGAGCTCCATCGCAGTCTTTAACACTGGTAGCATGCCGCGACAGCGTGGACGTGAACCGTACGTGCAGTTGACGGACTTTGAGCGAAGGCGTATAGTGGGCATGCGGGAGGCCGGGTGGACGTACCGCCGAATTGCTCAACACGTGGGGCATGAGGTCTCCACAGTACATCGATGTTGTGGCGGAAGGTGCACGTGCCCGTCGACCTGGGACCGGACCGCAGCGACGCACGGATGCACGCCAAGACCGTAGGATCCTACGCAGTGCCGTAGGGGACCGCACCGCCACTTCCCAGCAAATTAGGGACACTGTTGCTCCTGGGGTATCGGCGAGGACCATTCGCAACCGTCTCCATGAAGCTGGGCTACGGTCCCGCACACCGTTAGGCCGTCTTTCGCTCACGCCCCAACATCGTGCAGCCCGCCTCCAGTGGTGTCGCGACAGGCGTGAATGGAGGGACGAATGGAGACGTGTCGTCTTCAGCGATGAGAGTCGCTTCTGCCTTGGTGCCAATGATGGTCGTATGCTTGTTTGGCGCCGTGCAGGTGAGCGCCACAATCAGGACTGCGTACGACTGAGGCACACAGGGCCAACACCCGGCATCATGGTGTGGGGAGCGATCTCCTACACTGGCCGTACACCACTGGTGATCGTCGAGGGGACACTGAATAGTGCACGGTACATCCAAACCGTCATCGAACCCATCGTTCTACCATTCCTAGACCGGCAAGGGAACTTGCTGTTCCAACAGGACAATGCACGTCCGCATGTATCCCGTGCCACCCAACGTGCTCTAGAAGGTGTAAGTCAACTACCCTGGCCAGCAAGATCTCCGGATCTGTCCCCCATTGAGCATGTTTGGGACTGGATGAAGCGTCGTCTCACGCGGTCTGCACGTCCAGCACGAACGCTGGTCCAACTGAGGCGCCAGGTGGAAATGGCATGGCAAGCCGTTCCACAGGACTACATCCAGCATCTCTACGATCGTCTCCATGGGAGAATAGCAGCCTGCATTGCTGCGAAAGGTGGATATACACTGTACTAGTGCCGACATTGTGCATGCTCTGTTGCCTGTGTCTATGTGCCTGTGGTTCTGTCAGTGTGATCATGTGATGTATCTGACCCCAGGAATGTGTCAATAAAGTTTCCCCTTCCTGGGACAATGAATTCACGGTGTTCTTATTTCAATTTCCAGGAGTGTATATGGAGATAAACCCATAGTCAATAGTAATTAAAAACTTAATTTTATTATAACAGACCTGATTTTGTCACTATGGAGCACAGAACTTAACTGATGTATTTTTTCTGTTAATAAAAGCGGGAGGGGAAGGGGGTGCTTGAATCCAATTGGTCCATAGAGAAAGGTGAACGGATGACCTTGAATGTACCACATACAAGTGAGTGAGCTGTGATTCTGGAAATCTTATTAGTGGTACTGAATCAGTAATGAACGATTTGACACCAGAACTGGCACTGCCTGACATGCGTGGGCAGACCTCATGGGGATGGGGGGGGAGGGGGGGGTGACCTCTCCTGTACCAGATTCAAGTGCATGGGCAGGCCTAGAGGGCTAGAGGGGAGGGGAGAATGGGTAGGTGACACTGAATATGACTATAACTATCCCAGTTGACACTTCTGTAACATGGTAACCCTTCACACGGTGAAGTGTTACCTGGCGCCAGAAGGACTTACCAGTGAGCTAGAAACGGAGCTGCAAAACGTCTACTTATCAGTTACAGCATTATTTTATCACCGGTCATGATACTGCACTTGATGTTTGACTGATTCGGAACTCTCACTGCTATACTACTCACGTCGTCCCATATTAATGCGGTTCCGGACTGAAGTGCCTAGAACCGCACAGCCACCACGGCCGGCCCATATTAAGAGGATTGCACAACAAGAGTGGTGCATTGTCAGTAAAGAGTACTTGTTCAGGGTTTCGTGCAGACGCAGTTCTGCTGCTGTATCTTTAATAAATGTGTCTCTGTGTGCGAGTGAAATGGGAAGGCAACTGGAAATGTGCTCCAAAGTTGAAATACGTAAGACGATATGATTCTTGTAGAAAAACTTCTGGATTACACACAGTTTCGGGCATGGATGTGTGTGATGTCCTTAGGTTAGTTAGGTTTAAGTAGTTCTAAGTCTAGGGGACTGATGACCTCAGATATAAAGTCCCATAGTGCTCAGAGCCATTTGAACCATTTTACACACCGTTTCACTGTGCAATTCTGGCAGTGTATAAAGAAAATTCAATGTCATATCCAACCCTAGTGAAATAATGGTGACAACAACATGACAGAGGCTGCACAGATGTCTGTAACGCTGACCAGGCCAGTAAGGCCATTGACATGGACAATAGACGACAATATCCAGGCAATAAAGGAACCGACTCGCAAATATTTCAGATTTTTAGTTATGCTTCAGACAAAGTAGTGTGCGATCATGTTGGGTTCTCTGGTCCACTAAAGTTTTCGACAGTTTTTGTGCCACCTGCATTTGCTTCAAATTGTTCAAATGCCGCTAAGCACTATGGGACTTAACATCTGAGGTCATCAGTCCCCTAAGACTTACAACTACTTAAACCTAACTAACCTAAGGACAGCACACACATCCATGCCCGAGGAAGGATTCGAACCTGCGACCGTAGCAGCAGCGCAGTTCCGTACTGAAGCGCCTAGAACCGCTCGGCCACAGCAGACAGATCTGCATTTGCTGCCGAAAAAAAAGTGCACCTGGAAAAGCGACAACGATTTTCATCCGATGACCGCATATGCCACCCAAGGGTTGTTAGATGAACTAAAAACAGTTTCAACATCGTGTAGTAGCATAGCTACTAGAGTGCAATCTGTATCTACACGTTAACAGGGAATGCTCACAGCCAGATGGCTCATGGTGGTGCAAACGTGTGAAACAAGCTGGCAACCATACCATGGAAACGCACTCGTTGTTCTGACAGCCAACTGAGCGAGTCTGAAAGGGGTCAAATTGTCCTTTAGGAGAATTGCCACACAAGTTGGAAGTGCTGCGTCAGTTGTACAACAATACTGGTATCAGTGGTCACGTGAACATTCTCACAGTAAACAACAAGGTTCTGGACACCCACGCAGCACAAATGCCCCCCAGGATTGTCATATTGTAAGGGCAGCAGTGGCAGACCGTACAGCTGTCACAGCACAGATAAGAGGGCTTATGAGCCCAGACGTATCAACAAGAACTGTTGCGAACTATTTATTAGCAGTGCGACTACAGGTGCACACACTTCTAGCCTGCCTTCCGCCCGCCCCGCAGCAAGACGTGCAGGCTCGAATGGTGCCGTTAGAGGATCATTTGAAAGATGGAATTGCCCACCGTGGTTTTCAGTGAGGTAAGCATATTCTGCCTGCACTTAAGTGCAGCATATGACATAGACCTGATAATCACTGTCTAGTAGAGTGCATTCATCCAAGACACACTGGCCCCACCCCACGCCTTATTGAGCTGGGGTGCGATAAGCTACAACTCTCGTTCACCTTCTAGTCCATAGGAACACATTGAGGAACAAATCTCCAAGGTCATGAAACGTGTCAGTACACGAAATTACAACATAAAAGTTGTGAGGTCCTGCGCACTAGTCCCTTATAGGGTGCCTACAGGATGCTGCGTTCTCAGAATGCCGTACAACAATTTAAGCAGACCCATTAATGGTTTTTATTACAAATAAGATTGACAATACTTAACTTTAATTAATTACAGTGCCACAAGTGATGGGCAACAAAAAAATGGTTCAAATGGCTCGGAGCACTATGGGACTTAACTGCTGTGGTCATCAGTCCTCTAGAATTTAGAACTACTTAAACCTAACGAACCTAAGGACATCGAACATATCCATGCCCGACGCAGGATTCGAACCTGCGACCGTAGCGGTCGCGCGGTTCCAGACTGTAGCACCTAGAACCACTCGGCCACCCTGGCCGGCGATGGGCGACATGCAAACAATCAAAGTACTTTGCTGTATACAATGTCCATGTAAGCGGTTGATATGGAGCACACGTCATTGCTATCGTAGTGCCACCCTCGTACTGTGTGAATACTGTGCCAGTACTGTGCCTCTAATCTCGGATCGAGGCTGGCAGAAGCCAGCGAGCACGCAGAAGTGCCGCAACACGACGTGTCAAGTAGTCCTGGAGGGAACAGACACCATGAATCATACAGGACTGTCCATAAATCCGTAAGAGTACGAGGGGGTTGAAATCTCTTCTGAACAGCACGTTGCAAGGCATTCCAGATATGCTCAATAATAGTCATGTCCAGGGAGTCTGGTGGCCAGCGGAAGTGTATAACTCAGAAGAGTGTAGCAATTCTGGACGGGCGGGGTGTCGCATTTTCCTGATGAAATCGCCCAAGTCCGTCGGAATGCACAATGGACATGAATGGATGCAGGTGATCAGACAGGATGCTTACGTATATGTCACCTTTTTTAGAGTCGTATCTAGAGGTATCAGGGGTCCCATATCACTCCAACTGCACACGCCCCACACCATTACAGAGCCTCCACCAGCTTGAACATTCCCTTCTGATATGGAGGGTCCATGGATTCATGAGGTTGTCTCCATACCCGTACACGTTCATCTGCTCGATACAATTTGAAATGAGACTCGTCCGACCAGGCAACGTGTTTCCAGTCGTCAACAGCCGAATGTCATTGTTGACAGGCCCAGGCGAGGCGAAAAGCTTTGTGTCGTGCAGTCATCAAGGATACACGATGGAGCCTTTGGCTCCGAAAGCCCATATCCATGATGTTTCGTTGAATGGTTCGCACGCTGACACTTTTTGATGGCCCAGCATTGAAATCTGCATAGCGGAAGGGTTACACTTCTGTCACTTTGAACGATCCTCCTCAGTTGTCGTTGGTCTAGTTCTTGCAGGATCTTTTTCCGGCCGCAGCGATGTCGGATATTTGATGTTCAACCGGATTCCTGATCAAATAACTGCGCTAGATACTTGTTGTCTTACATAGGCGTTGCCGACCGCAGCGCCGCATTCTGCCTGTTTGCGTATCACTGTATTTGAATACGCATACGTATACCAGTTTCTTCGGCGCTTCAGTATATATAGTCAGTTTACAACCGACAGTTACACTACTAGTAAGTTATGGTCGTGTGTGTGTGTGTGTATAAATATGTAGGTCCTATAAAATTACTGTAACTTTTGGTTATAAACTGATGATATACAGTACAGGGTATTACCAAACGATACCGACAACCTTTGAAAACGTTGTACAGGATGCCTTGAGGAACATGTTGAGGACGAGGACCTGAGAAGAGGGGATTTAATGTTCATCCTGGTGCAGTCTGCATTGTTCCCAAATTTCTGAAAATGATCTTCGGCTAAGTAAAATCAGTCTCATGTAGGAAAAAATTGAAATATTACTTCCCACGTAAATTGAGATCTTTATGCTAGTCATCTCATTGTGCGTCGATCCCCCACTCTGCCCCCGACTGGTGGGAAGCAGTACCCTGCAATGGATAGTCTCCGCTTTGTGTGTGTGTGTGTGTGTGTGTGTGTGTGTGTTTGTGTTCTTGTATACTGTGGAAGAAAAATGGTTCAAATGGCTCTGAGCACTATGGTACTTAACAGCTGAGGTGATCAGGGCCCTAGAACTTAGAACTACTTTAACCTGACTAACCTAACGACATCACACACATCCATGCCCGAGGCAGGATTCGAACCTGCGACCGTAGCGGTCGCGCGGTTCCAGACTGACGCTCCTAGGACCGCTCGGCCACTGCGGCCGGCCATACTGTGGAAGGATGAGACACCTGCTGCACATATGGCAGAGCAGTAGACGGTGGAGGAATTTTGCACGAATCACTTGCTCCTCGTGGAGTAACACACTAAATGTCTGCTGGAGCTGCTGCCATTCTTAGCAGCTCGACTGCTGTAATATCAGCTGATTTATTTTTGAAAAATGACTGAATAAACAAGAACACTCTTTTGTTGCATGAAGCATTACTATCGTGTATCCTCCAGGTGTGATTCTTATGCTCGCTACAACGAGAATTGTGCCGTCAAATCTCACTTCACGTCGTGTCAAGGGTGTAGTCTTATGCTTAAAAAAACGAATACTGTGACGATGCAAATAGTGGTTATAGTACTTAAATCAATGAAATCTCCAGCTAAATAAGTGTAAACTCACTGTCTAGGTGTGGTTCTTACGCTTGCTACAACGTATACTGTACCGACAGACCTCACCTCACATCATGCAAGGTGTGTAGTCTTACACTTTGAAAACGAATACGAACCTGTTTCCGGGGTCTCCTGCACCGCCACAAGCCCGCAATGTAGCGCCGCTCTGTGGGTCATCGCTCCAGTTCCGCAGGCGCACCAGCCAAAGGTAGCCAAACTTCACCTGGCCTGCAGGAAGCAGGCTAGTTTCAAGGGCGCGCACAAGAGCAGTAGAGGCTGCCATATCTACAGACCTTTTGGTGCTTCCGCCTTGTCATTTTCCTCAGCCAATCCGACCCCACATCGCTAGACGAATAGTTATCTGGTAGTCATCCGCACGTGTGCATAATTGCGCATTTCTGGCGAGCAACAGGCAGTTCTGTCTCCACCAGCAGAAGCAGAAGACCGCCAGCACAACGCCGCCGACCGGACTCGACGTCTCCCTTGCCTCCTGAAAATTACATTCAGCTACCAAGTTCCACACACTATAACGAGTAGAAGACTTTACCAGTAATACAGTGCTGATAGAGACTAAACAACAAACCGATAACCAATACTGAGAGAACAATCTGGAATGGATAGACGTGATTTTCATGTGACTGTTACCAGTGTGCCTTAGGGGGAGAGAGACACAATCCACTTATAATCGAACAATTGTTAAAGAGAAAATTGACTATGTTACAGTACGAGTACATCCTGGCCTTGGTTGTACAGGACGACAAAACACGTTAATAAAATCACACAACTATCGAGAAAAAAATCTTCTACTAGAGCAGTACATGCTACCTCACCTCTGTGTGTGGATACAGACTAAGCAGCTTGGAACCAGTCTTACCTCCGTTCCTACCTCCCCTTCTCCCTCCCTCTGTAGGTAGGGATACTGGTTTTCAAGGCCGGTTCTACCCTGTCGCTAATGGTACACAAGGAGCTCCATCAACTGTAGGTGCTCTGTAACGGTCGCTGTTTGATCGACAATGATATGTTTCCGGTCTGCAGCTGGACCCTCTCATAGGTAGTGGTTCTACTTTCCCAGGCCAGCCCTAACCTTGCGCTGACGGTACACAAAGAGATCCATCTGTCGTCGATGCTCTTCTTTGGTCGGTGTTGGGGTTGACAATGATTTACTGTTTCAGGCCTGAAAAAGCAAACGTAATTCTAGGAAATGCTGATTCCCGGAGCAATAGTGAAACATTTGACTATTCGTCACGTAATGGCCACCAGCATGCTATGGCCCTCGGCTACATCTCACGGTGTGAAGAGGCAGCATAATGGGTTGCACTCACTAAAGGGTCAAGTGTCTTCTCTGGGCAGCGATTCTAGGCGCTTCAGTCTGGAACCGCGTGACTGCTACGGTCGCAGGTTCGAATCCTGCCTCGGGCATGGATGTGTGTGATGTCCTTAGGTTAGTTAGGTTTAAGTAGTTCTAAGTTCTAGGGGACTGATGACCACAACTGAGTAAAATTCTCGATCTACGATACTGTTGTCGCTGACCGATGATCAAACTGCCAGGGTGTTATATTTTCCTCAGTTTTACGTATTTTCCATCAGTTATCGCAATTTTTCCACTTTTTTCCGTAATTTCAACGCAGAAAACATCTCATCAGAAATATGTAGAAAGTCCTCTGCCGGTCGTGATAGTGGGAGGTTTGCTGTTAACTATCGAAGGTAGATAGCGCTCAAAGTCACACCCGGAAAACACGGTTGTCTAATAGTCGAACGCAGGTAATACCACACAACTGATACAGTCCCAGAGGAAAACGAAAAAAATAGTTAAGTGTGCGATAAATGACCAGCCACAACATTCTCCCCTCTCTAGAATGCATCATCAGTCTACCACGTTACAGCCACTCTCAACCAATTACTCCATCTACTTTCTTTCATCCCTTAACACAGATCCATGTGAACTTAGAGGCATATGGTTCTCTTTTCTAGGAAAGCATCCGAGACAGCAGTCATGTACTCCTTACCTCAGTAGATATACTACAGGATGTTGTGAAAATCATGCAGCAACTGTTCTGTAAGGTATTTGTTAGCTGACACCGCATGTTTGTGATTGGTAGAGAGTACTGAGAAGCACATTGCAAATATTGTTTGTTAGAGTTTAAAGCTCTTAAACAGTCTTGCACATTGCCAAACACGGGATCCATTCTGTAGGTTTATATCGCTGTCCCCTCACTAGTATGCTCTTCAGCAAAGAAGGACGTAAATTTTATCATATTCATATGTCCAGACACTTTACAAAAGGCTGTAAGGTGGTTGCCGAGTGCTTTGAGGTGACACCTGGGGTTGTAGTTCGAGGTATATAAGTTTGTTACTCAGCTTTCGGTGGTCATCCACGTTAAACAGTCTATTCCGGCCGTCTTATCGCTGTCCACGATGAGTTACTGTTTCCCCTGTTCCCAGTACTTGCATGTAGACATTTTCTCATGTTCCTCTTGATGTCACACACTCGTTCCCATGAACAAGAATTTTCTTGCAACAAGCAGACATGTAACTGCTCTCTATTCTATCTCAATTTTCTTGCATTTTGTTGTGATTTCGCTCAATTTCTACGTATTTTCAGTCAATTTTCGTACCTTTACCGATTTTATGTAATTTTTACACATTTTTCGATATTTATACAGGGTGTTTCCATAAGGGCTTGCAAAAATTTAGCAGGCCATAGATTATGCTCCACTAATCAATTTGAGGTGGGGAACCTGGGGTCGGAGAAGCCAGCTTAAGGCAACAATAGGTATAAAACCACATTACTTTGTACTTTTTTTACGTTAAGTACAGTTAACTGCAAATATCATTATTGATAGACATAATGAACGTACCATTTGTACTGTATCTTACAAAATGTGATGAAAGTGACGGCCATCAGCCTCAATGCATCCATCACATCGGCGAACAAGATTCTGACGTACCCTGGTAAACATCTCTGATGCGTTTCGAATCACATCACAGACAGCTACAATTCTGGCAACGAATTCCATCTCCGTACCCTCTGGGGTCTCATACACAGATGACTTTAGATACCGCCATGGGAAATAATCAAGGGGGTTCAGGTCAGGTGACATTGCAGGCCATGGAATAGGACCTCCACTCCCAATCCAGCGACCAGGAAATACAGCATTACTGACATCCACAATGAAGTGAGACTGTGCACCGTCATGTTGTGTCCAAATCCTCTCAAGAACAAAAAATGGTCAAGTGTGTGTGAATTCCTAAGGGACCAAACTGCTTAAGTCATCGGTCCCTAGACTTTCACACTACTTGAACTAACTTAAACTAAGTTATGCTAAGAACAACACACACACCCATGCCCGAGGGAGGACTCGAACCTCCGGTGGGAGGGGCCACGCAGTCCGTGACATGACGCCTCAAACCGCGCGGCCACTCCGCGCGGCTCTCACGAGCAGCTAAGGGTACGTTCTCCAATAGCTCAGGTAGAACTCTTTGCACGAACCTCAAGTAAACAAAATCTGCATCATGACTTCATAGTGATCAAGCTCATCCACCTTGTCTCCTTGCAGGAAGTAAAGAATGTATATGTAAACAAACAGCACAGTACGTGTAAACCTGTAAGCATGTTAGGTGTAAATAAGCTGAAAAACAGTAATGCTAAACAAAGCGGCAGACAAGTTTACTTCCACATCTCCATAAGCTGGCTTTTTCGACCCCAGGTTCCCTACCTCAAATTGTTCAGTGGAGCATTCTCTATGTCCCGCAACACTTCTGCATGCTCTTAAGAAAACGCCTTGTATACTTATGTTGCTAACATAACCAGATGTGGGTTGATTTTATACCGTTAATATTCGTCAACTTACTAAAAATTCCTGATAAGTTTCCTATTTCCGAAGATCTGCCTGTATGCATTTCGGATAGGACAAGAGCGAAAGTAAATAAATAGTTGAAAGTATAGTAACCCTCGTTTCACAGCTATATGAGACTCGACGAGTGTTGCATGAGAAGGATATAGCGGAAACTCGAAGTCTGGAAACAATTCATTATCCTTCATCGATGCATCAGAGAACGCTTCTGCACACTCATGTAGTGATTCAGTTGAAAGAAACAGTACACCATTTTCCTGTCATAACTTGGAGATAAATAGACTCTTCAGCTTCATAACTGCAATGATTGTTAGTCAGTGATACGAGTTTGTGAGATACTGCAATCCCTGTGTATACATTCGCTTGCCAGTTGTCGTGTGTAGAAGAGACTGTGCTATGTTCACTAGGTTAGTACAGAATGGCATATAATTTCACATAACACCGCTGCTACGCATTTGTCTATTTCCTCATAAGATGTTGTTTCATGCATATTTCGTTGCTGGTGATCATTTTATGATACTGATATGAACGTAGCATAATATTCAAACCGTAATCGGACGCGAACAGTGGATGCTATTACACCTATGGAAACCTATATACAGGGTGTTACAAAAAGGTAAGGCCAAACTTTCAGGAAACATTCCTCACACACACAGAAAGAAAATATGTTATGTGGACGTGTGTCCGGAAACGCTTACTTTCCGTGTTAGAGCTCATTTTATTACTTCTCTTCAAATCACATTATTCATGGAATGGAAACACACAGCAACAGAACGTACCAGCGTGACTTCAAACACTTTGTTACAGGAAATGTTCAAAATGTTCTCCGTTAGCGAGGATACATGCATCCACCCTCCGTCGATGGAATCCCTGATGCGCTGATGCAGCCCTGGAGAATGCCGTGTTGAATCACAGCCGTCCACAATACGAGCACGAAGAGTCTCTACATTTGGTACCGGGGTTGCGTAGAAAAAACTTTCAAATGCCCCCATAATTGAAAGTCAAGAGGGTTGAGGTCAGGAGAGTGTGGAGGCCATAAAATTGGTCCGCCTCTACCAATCCATCGCTTACCGAATCTGTTGTTGAGAAGCGTACGAAAACTTCGACTGAAATCTGCAGGAGCTCCATCGCGCATGAACCACATGTTGTGTCGTACTTGTTAAGGCACATGTTCTAGCAGCACAGGTAGAGTATCCCGTATGAAATCATTATAACGTGCTCCATTGAGCGTAGGTGGATGTAACTAAAATGAGCTCTAACATGGAAATTAAGCTTTTCCGGACACATGTCCACATAACATCTTTTCTTTATTTGTGTGTGAGGAATGTTTCCTGAAAGTTTGGCCGTGCCTTTTTGTAACACCCTGTATAGCGTGTATCACAATAAATCTATGTTGTTTTTTTTTCCTCGGTGTAGAAAGTAGTAGTTTTACCACCTTAAAGTTTGTCACCATAATGAGGGGAATAGAAAACTTGCAGGGTGAATGTACGTCAGGTGTTGCAAGCATATTTCCTTCATTGGAGTATTAACAGCGTTGTTTTCCACGAAGAATGTATCGGAAACCACACTGATTTAACCTTTCTCTCTCTCCAAGACCTTGTTGGTATGGACTCCAAGCACTAGAACAATACTCTGGAATTGATAGCACAAGTGAGTTACGTAAAATGTTTCAGACTCCTTCCTTCTAGAGCTGCATCATTCATAAACCATAGTTTCTTTTTCTTGATCGTCTGTTATATCATCACAACACTCTCCATTGTATCAGGTTCGTATCTACAGTCTTCACAGAACAACAGTTACTTTATTGGAATGGGAGTACTGGCGTATATCACTAGCATCGTTGGGTTGTGAAAGTGTGGAACACGGGCTTTGCTCTTTCCGAAAGCAAATTGCATCCTACTTCTCGTCAGTCCCAAGTTAAATCAAAGACAATGTTTGAGGGAGGGTTGGTCAGAGACAGAGGAAGAGTTACAAGATGTATAGATAGGGCCATCTAGAATTTTGCTCATGATCCTTAGCCGATATCTTCAACAAAGGGGCAGCTCTTTTCGAAATAGGAGACATAGTGCTGTTACGGAAATGATTCGTTTGTTTTGGTGGTAATCATCAAAGTTGTTATTGAGATCTTTCAATCTCTGACCTTATGCTACGAATTCGAGAACAGTCTCTTCAAATGCAGCATCCCGACGTGTTCGAGGTCTTCCAGCATCACGATGATATCCCGCTAACGAGCCTGTTTCGCCAAGTCGCCGGTGAATTTCTGTAAACGTTTGCGGGTGTGGATGGCGTCTTACTAGGTACCGTTCCTCATACAAGAGAGGACTTCCATCCACATAGGGAGAGATGGCAAATCGTAATAAAATCACACTGAAGTTATAAACTGTTTCGACTAACGAACGTAGTTTTGTCACCTCCTCCCTGGTGCTGCCTATTTCCAACTCTACAAGACAATATTTGTGTCATGTCATGTAAGTAGTGTAACAGGGTTCACGAGATTGCAACATGTATACAAGGTGGACAAAATTGTGTCACGACATTTTAACCCCGGGCAGCTGACGCCAATAGGAACCAAAATTACTAATGTTGTGTAGATCGACAACGCACTATTTTCCCTCACCCCGTCACTGCCACTACGTGAGACGCATACGTTCGAGTACGTCTTGCTATTTGTCTCCATCTCACGTCAGAAGCATTCACACATAAGCTTCGCTTCGGAGCACACTCACGTCACCTCCGATTTAGTCATACAGTAAGCATAGCGGCACAGTATTCGTCTAAAGAACGACGAGATATGGTTTTCGTTTATGGACTAGCCGACGGTAATTCGCATGAATTTCGACGGCTGTATGAGGAACGGTACCCAGCAAGACGCCACCCACACCCGCAAACGTTTACAGCAATTCACCGGCGACTTGGCGAAACAGGCTCGTTAGCGGGATATCATCGTGATGCTGGAAGACCTCGAACACGTCGGGATGCTGCATTTGAAGAGACTGTTCTCGAGAGCTTCGAGGAAGCACCCACGACAAATACTCGAGCGGTTGGACACGACATGGGGGTCACTCATCTGAAACTTCCTGGCAGATTAAAACTGTGTGCCGAACCGAGACTCGAACTCGGGACCTTTGCCTTTCGCGGGCAAGTGCTCTACCAACTGAGCTACCCAAGCACGACTCACGCCCCGTCCTCACAGCTTTATTTCCGCCAGTACCAATCTCATTCTGGGGTCAATCATCGATTAGTCGAGAGATGACGGCCAAAATTCCATTTAGTTTCCACCTTGTCCAAGACCTAAATCCTGTAGCGGACTATGAACACAGGCTAGGGTTTTGTTGGTGGTTTCTGCGACGTGTTGCACAGATCCCGACTTCCCCGCCATTGTGTTGTTTACCGACGAGTGCACCTTCCATCGGGCAAGGGGAAATCTTCACGTCACGTACGTCGACAGACACCAGGAACGATTTTCTCTCAACATTTGGGCAGGCATTGTGGGTGACCATCTGATTGGGCCGGTCCGTCTACCTTCTCGACTTACCGGGGCAAATTACCTTCACTTTTTGGAAGAAACTCTATCCAGCCCGCTGGAAGATGTTCGCTGAATATACGGCTACGCATGTGGTTGCAGCATGATGGGGCGCCCGCACATAACAGTTGTGCTGTGCGCGGATATTTAAATGAACTCTTCGACGGCCGGGTAATTGGCAGAGGTGCTCGTAGGACATGGCCCCAGAGATCACCGAGCCTCACGCCACCGGATTTTTTCCTGTGGGGATTCTTCAAGGTTCTAGTTCATCCACCCGGACGCGAACCACCTAGAAACGAAGAGGAATTAATGTATAGCATTCAACATGCGCCAATCACATCAGGGCAATGCCAGGAATCTTTCCAAGAGTTCGGCAAAACACGGCGTCAAAGGGTCGCCAGTTCAAGCACCTGCTTTAAGTAAACAATGTCCTTGCTGCAGAAAAGGCCCTTCTCAGGGCCGACACAATTTGTAAAAGACTTTCTGTACGCGAAGTAACAGCTATTGACTGGTTTGTTCCCGGTACGTCTTATCGTGAATCTACAATGGATGTGTTGGGACCCCGGTGGATTCGCCCCAAGAGTGGAAGGCTGGCGCGCTATCAACGAGCGACGGACCGCCTTGGATACATCGCCATCTCCGGCAGGCAAAGCATTCGCGGTCATGCGTTGTCCAGAGAATTCAGCAACAGGGCAGTTCCGCGGACAATCGTAGCGCGTGGTGCCAAGTTCCCGTAGTTTAAAAACTGTGCGTTGTCGACCTACACAACATTAGTAATTTTGGTTCCTACTGGCATCAGCTATCCAGGGTTAAAATTTCGTGACACAATTTTTCTCCACCCTGTATAGCACTCGCAACGCATTGGACGGGGTAGTTTAGCAACGATACAGATGTTGAGAACCATGCTGCAGTGTCACTGGTTGATAGGGTCATAGATCGACGTGATGAGACGTTTTGTTGACGAGAGAAATCCTCGACAAGAGAGGCTTGGAACTCAAGTAATCCGGTAAAATACGTTGAAATTACGGAGAAACGTGGTAAAAATGCGATAATTGACGGAAAATCCGTAAAATTCAGGAAAATTCAACACCTCGGCAGTTTGCTCATCTGCCATCGACAACAGTATCATAGAGTTCGTAGTTTTACTTATTTGGATGTTATAAAATAACGAGGAGGGAGGAATGCGAATTGTAGCTTGCTGCCGGGTGTAAAAATAAATGTGTTTATTTTCCGCCATGTGAGTAGATAGTGTGAAAGACGCTCTTCTGTATTGATATTCGTGTATCTGAAATGTAGGTAATATCCACACTCATGACAATTTATTTACATTTCCACAGACAGTAAATTACTTTGTGTGTACGATTTACGGGAAGCTGCTGCAGGCAGCGGTCGTCGGCAGATGGGGCAGTGGGTGGCCGGTGGAGGGGGGGGGGGGGGGGGAGGGGGGGGGCCGGCACCAGCGTCTTGAATAGCGATCGCGCACAGCGAGCTCAACGTCCTCTGGTCACGGCGCCCACCCCTCTGGCAGGTGCAACGCTTAGAGCTGCCCCTTCTCACCGCGAGACGTAGCCGAGGGCCACAGCATGCTGTCGGTCGTTCCGTGACGAATAGTCACTTGTTTTGCTATTGTTCCATGGGTTGGAATTTCCTAGACATACGTTTTGTAAGTACGCTGTTTAGGTTTTTATGTTGGTAACGTCATGTAGCGATCTGTATGAAAATCACTGGCTGTGCTGTGTGCAGCCTGTGGCTGTTTGGCATTGTTGGAATATTCGCTATTGTAGTGGTGGGCAGTTGGATGTGAACAGCGCATAGCGTTGCGCAGTTGGAGGTGAGCGGCCAGCAATGGTGGATGTGGGGAGAGAGATGGCAGAATTTTGAGAGTGGTCGATCTGGACATGTGTCCATCAGAAAGAGTAAATTTGTAATATTGGATATCATGAACATATATATATGATGACTCTTGAACATTATTAAGGTAAATACATTGTTCTCTATCAAAATTTTTCATTTGCTAACTATGCCTATCAGTAGTTAGTGCCTTCAGTAGTTAGAATCCTTTATTTAGCTGGCAGTATTGGCGCTCGCTGTATTGCAGTAGTTCGAGTAACGAAGATTTTTGTGAGGTAAGTGATTCATGAAAGGTATAGGCTATTGTTAGTCAGGGCCATTCTTTTGTAGGGATTTTTGAAAGTCAGATTGCGTTGCGCTAAAAATATTGTGTGTCAGTTTAGTGTTGATCAGAATAAGTAAAGAGAGAAATGTCTGAGTTCTGCTCAGCTGTTTGAAAAACAAATAACGTAAGGGGTATACCAGAACAGTAATACATAAATTTTTCTAAGGGGACGTTTCAGTTTGATTTGTGAAGACCTGAAACAGTATACCGTTGTCAACACAACACCGACCAAAGCAAAGCATCGCCATAGAAAGATCTCAAGATTGTCAACACAACACTGAGCAAAGCAGAGGACCTGCAGTGAATGGAGCTCTTTGTGTACCATCAGCGAGAGAATAGAACACGCCTGGGAAACCAGTATCCTATCTATGAGAGGAGGAAAGGGAGGAAGGAGGGTTCTAAGCTGCTTAGCCTATATCCACACATTGAGGTGAGGACACATGCACATTTCTCATTGATGGCTGTTTCTTCGATGGTTGCGTGATGTTGTTGCAGTACTTTATCTTCCTGTGGAACCAAGGCTAGGATGTACTTGTAACTTAATATATACATCGCTGTTGTATTGCTCGTTTATAAGAGGATTACGTCTCTCGCCTCTTAAGACACACTGGAACCACTCAAAAGAAAATCAGGTGTATCCATCTCGGAATGTTCACTCAGTATTGATTATCGTGCTGCTGATTGGTCCTACCAGCATAATGTTATTGGTGAAGTCTCTTACCATAGCATATGGAACTTGCTAGCTAATTGTATGTTTGTATGTTGGATGACTGTTGGATGGCTTAAGTGCTTATTTTGTGGCATATTCAATGCAAGATTCAATTTTCTCGGTTCAATGTTCATTGTAGCAAGCATAAGTAAATATCGCGACTGCGAGTTTGCACTGATTTAGCTGGAGATTTCATTGATTGGAGTACTGTATCCACAATTTGCACTGTCACAGTATTCGTTTTCTTTTAAAGCATAAGGCTGCACCCTTTACACGCTGTGAGGTGATGTCTGTCGGAACACTATTCGTTGTAGCAAGCATAAGAATCACACCTGGAGAATACACAATGATAATAATCCATGCAGCAAAAGAGTGTTCGTGTTTATTCAGTCACTTCTTTTTAAATAAATGAGCTGATATTAGAGAATTTTAGCTGTCAAGAATGGCAGCAGTTCCGGCAGATACGCAATGTGTTACTCCACCACGGGCAAGTGACTTATTTAAAATTCCTCCACTGTCTTTCCCGTCGCCGTTTGTACAGCAAGTCTCTCATCGCTCCACAGTGCACAACTCACACCCACCCACCCACCCGCGCACACACACACACACACACACACACACACACACACACACACACAAAGTCGTTGTGGACCGTTGAAACCTCTACCACACCACACATCTTTCGGACAGATTACCTGAAGAGGTAAAATAGACGCAAGTGAAGACGGATTAATGCAACAGCGGAGGCTATCAAGTGCGAGGCACTGTTGACCGCCTGTCAGGACACAGCAAGGAGGTCAGGTCACAATAAGATGACTAGTATAAAGATCTGTGTGTATCTCATTTATGTGGACCATATTTCAACGTGTTTCCTGCAGGAAACTGATTTTACTTAGCTGAAGACAACTTTCAGGCAGTGTCGGCACATTCAGAATGTTTGAAAGTACACCATTGTTGACCGTTCACTTGCTCATGCATGACGAATAGTCAGACATTTCGCTATTGTTGAAAAGGGGGGGGGGGGGTTTCGGAGAAATTTTTCCAGATGGGGCCTTCATTCCAAGGAATACGTTAACGTCTTTCTGGAACCGCCCTGTTCTTCTAACTTTTGTCCATCTGTGACTAATTTATGCAGACTGCAGACAGTATATCATTGCCAGTAGATGGATCTCTTTGTGTACCATCAGTAACAGGCTAGAACAGCCCTGGAAAACCAGTATCGCTACCTACAGGAAAAGAAGAGGGAGGGTAGAGAGGAGGTAGGAGGTGAGGTAAGACTGATTCCAAGCTGCTTAGTCTGTATCCACACATTCAGGGTAAGTACACATGCAGCTGTCGTCATTTGCTCCTGGGGAGATCTTTTTGCAGTAGTTGTTTTATTGCAATGATTTTTCTCAATACTCAGCGCAAGTGTTGCAGTATGAAATGTTCAAATGTGTGTGAATTCCTGAGGGATCAAACTACTGAGGTCATCGGTCCCTAGACTTACACGCTACTTAAACTAAATTACGCTAAAAACAACACACACATCCATGCCCGAGCGAGGACTCAAAACTCCGGCGGGAGGGGTGGAGCAATCCGTGACATGGTTCCCTAAACCGAGCCGGCCGGAGTGGCCGTGCGGTTCTGGGCGCTACAGTCTGCAGCCGAGCGACCACTACGGTCGCAGGTTCGAATCCTGCCTCGGGCATGGATGTGTGTGGTGTCCTTAGGTTAGTTAGGTTTAATTATTTCTAAGTTCTAGGCGACTGATGACCTCAGAAGCTAAGTCGCATAGTGCTCAGAGCCATTTCCCTAAACCGAGCGGTCACTCCGCGCAGCTTGCATTATGATCTGTTGTTTATGAGTGATCGTATTTTCGCAACAATTTTGATATGTAATTAGAGCAGTGAAGCATTTTCCATCAGTTATGGTAGTGTGTACTGGCCTTCCTACTCTTGAGTTATAGTTTGCTGCCCTATCCAAATGGTTCAAATGGCTCTAAGCACTATGGGACATAACATCTGAGGTCATCAGTCCCATAGACGTATGTATGTGTGTGTGTGTGTGTGTGTGTGTGTGTGTGTGTGTGTGTGTGTGTGTGTGTATGTATAAGTTCCTCAGCAGGAATACACTTATGTACCGGTAGGAGGCAACTTCTCCTACACTTCAGTTATAGTTTGCTGGCCTGTCCTGTCTTACTATCTATGTACGTGTGTGCACAACTTCCTCAGCAGCTATTTCACTTGCAGGTCATTAGGAGGAAATTCTTGTGGCAGTGGCTATAGGGCAGTTCCCCGCCAATTTCGAGTGTTACTGTAGACTAGAGCACACATACACAAACATGATCGGAGAAAGGAACAAAACCTGTTTCCTGTGCCCTTAGTTGATCCTCATAGACCAAGGCGAGCACTTATTTTTCATTCCTATGCTGTGGGTTGACTGGCCATTTAAAAAAAAAAAACATGACGAGCTCCAGTACAAGCAGTAGTCTCTTTGAGTTGCACCGAGCGAGGTGGCGCAGTGGTTAGCACACAGGACTCGCATTCGGGAGGACGACGGTTCAATCCCGTCTCCGGCCATCCTGATTTAGGTTTTCCGTGATTTGCCTAAATCGCCTCAGGCAAATGCCAGGATGGTTCCTTCGAAAGGGCACGGCCGATTTCCTTCCCCATCCTTCCCTCACCCGAGCTTGCGCTCCGTCTCTAATGACCTCGTTGTTGACGGGACGTTAAACACTAACCTCCTCCTCCTCCTCCTTTGAGTTGCAAAATGCATCCTCAGTATATCGAGCAACATCACTATTATTTGATGAAATGTATTCCCCCTACACTCATCCATGATCACTTCCTTCCATTCCTTGTGTAGGAGGCTACAGACGCGAGCCTCAGCTGTATGCTTACAGGTAGTACACTCATTAAACTCCTCTCTGTCCAACGCCAACTTCTCATAAACTGAGCACATTTCCCGCCAATTTAATTAATATTTAAATTAATAAACAACAGATTGCTTGAATTTGCTTCTCATTTCGTGTCATGATATCTGTTTTTTCACGAGAGCGATTTGCTATCATCCCACCAATTTTGTTTGAATTTTATGCGGCAAGGCTGTAAGGTAATTGTCAGTTCGGTTTCCCCACCAAAATTTAGAGTCTTCCATCTGGATAATACACATATAAATAAAAAACACAATTCCCAAGACAGTACCCTATGTCCTTCCTCTCCAACAGCTCAACACAGATTGAGTGTTTTTCCTGCCAGTTCACAAGTGGCGGAGGGGAGTGGAAGGGGGGATGGGTAAGAGTGGGGGTGGTGAGGTCAACAGTGTGACATTGCTACATCCACCCTCAAGGAGAGGATTTGTGGGACCATCCAAGAAGAGTTGCCATCTCGAATAAATTTGGGAACAGTGCAAAATGCACCAGAACGAACATTATTTCCCTACTCCTGTGCCTGGAAACGTCGTCCAGCGACGCTACAGAGTGTGGAGGTTACAGGTGCTGGCACGTACTGCTAGGTCGCTCCTTCCGCAGCAAATGTCGCTTTATTCACTGATGGATCATAGGTGGAAAGTCCTACAACAGACCTGTGTTGTTTGACATTCGGTGGTCGTGATTATTTGCCTCGATCGCCAGTAGAGAAGATGGAGCAAGCTGTTGCGTAAGCAAGCCTTGTCTCCCATGATGCAATGCTCTGTTGCCTTGGTGGCTGACGTCTTCCGACACGGGGCTGCGTTCGAAGTTTATTATCCTGGACCCTCTAAAATCACCAACATTTTTCAATGTACAGTAGAAAAATAAACTGTGGATGGAAATTTGTGTCCGGAAATGTCTTCCACTGAGGCAACAGACCACTGCATTCATAAGAGACAACAACATTGGGGACGTTCCGACTACGGTCCCACAGTGTACAAAGTCACGCTTGCTGCGCCAGCTCCTATAACTTCGACGTTCTGTAGCGTCATTGTATGATATTCTGGACAAAGGTTCCTATCTTGAATTTGTTGCTCAAGACACCCTCTATAAACTTTCGAAGTTTAATGGCATCGTTTTGTAACACCTGTCTGTGTGCTTCACCTCTGTCTTGTTCCACTACCACTGCCATCTTCGAACATGTAATGATGACTCTAAATAATTTGTTATACGTAGTTCTCGTGGTGTATTACCAAAATGTGCAGCTGATGTGATGTGTCACAATAAAAACATCCCATCTAAACATCTTCCTAAAAAATATTTCGCAATTGCGTTCCTACTTTTGCTGTGTTGTGTCTTCAAATGTTCAAATATGTGTGAATTGCTAAGGGACCAAACTGCTGAGGTCATCGGTCCCTAGTCTTACACACTACTTAAACTAACTTAGACTAACTGCCGCTAAGGACAACACAACACCCATGCCCAAGGGAGGACTCGAACCTCCGACGGGAGCAGCCGCACGAACCGTGGCAAGACGCCCTAGTCCGCGCGGCTACCCGGCGCGGCTGTGTTGTGTGTCTTCTTTTTCTTACATTGCGTATTCTGATTACATTTTGATGTTATTTAGTAGTTGGTTGTAGGAAATACAGTCCGTAACCGTTCTAGAAAGCCTTGGACCCCAGTTGTGATTGCAGTCTTGCAGAATCCTTCCAAAGTTCGTTCGCTACTTAACCTCTAGTACACCTTGTTTAAATGCAAATAAAGAACAATGGTAGATTGTCTTTCTGGTATAGTACTATACGCATTATCTATCACCCCCCCTCCCAACTTGCTATGGTGAAGCATTGCTAAAAGGTTTGTAAAAATAGCACCAATAAGGATCCCTTACATTCTAGACATGGAAATTTTACTGCAACACTTGACAAGCTTCATGGAATAATTTATGTATGGAAATATTTAATTTGACGGTGCATTGTGTCTTACACCAAGTGGTGGCTTAAGTAATGGAATGAATTCCATGTTTCCTGTACCTGACAGTAATTCAGACTGCCTATTTGTTTGTGTGGTTGCCTGATTAGCGTAGTAATTTTTTTGTGGCGGTGTTCGTAGCGACAAACAATTCGCGGTAGAAACGGCTTACGAAGTCACCGCCACACTTTTAATAGCGGGCCGACCGGTCCGCTGGAACAGTGAACAGAAAGATGAAAACCCAAACACTCTGATTAAATAAAAGTCGGTACTTATCTTTATTAACGAAGATACAGAAACACAATGGTGAACTCCGTGTCTACAGAAATCTGTCTAGTTCGAGTCGGAGCGGCTAGGTCAGCGTCGGCTGACGACAAACAACAACTCTGCTGCGATGAACACACAACTGACTAGCAAGTACACAATTCGGTGGCGAGTATACAACTGAGCGGCGAATCGAGAACTGTCCTAGCGCTCGCGACTCCAGCGCTTAAGAAGCCATAAGCCAGCGGTGGCGCGCGCAGACTTGCGGCGATTTCCTGTCTCGCTGGCGCTGCTTATGCGGACGGCGTCCGGACTTTGATGCTGCCAACCTTTTGGCAGCGGGCTCGGGTGGCATTACTGGCTAGGATATAACAAATTTCAGTATAAATTCAGTCAGGTTAATTTTTCTATGTCGGTGATTTAGGCCTTACTCGAAATGTCAAATGACTGTTTCGCATGAAATTTTTTAGCCGCGTGCGTTTAGGCCTGAAAATAGCATTGAGGCTCTTACTATGAGGGGTCTTCGTTATGTTTTAGACATCAGTATGATGAACATGTGTGTGTGTGTGTGTGTGTGTGTGTGTGTGTGTGTGTGTGTGTGTATGGGTATGTGTGTGTAAATTAACATTATGACACATGATTTAAGCACTGCATTTGTTGTATTACTGACGTGTTTTTTGCAGACATTTTAACAGGGAAAGAACAATGAGACTCTTCACATAAACATTGCATTTCTTTTATCTCACGTATTTTTGCAGACATTTTAACGTTGAAAATAGTGTTCCGACACTCGACAAGCTTCGTAGAACAGCTTAGACGTGGTAAATAACAAATTACAGGTTCCGTTGTGCCTTACATCACATACGGTACAGAAATCGACCTCTGCATGTTCACTAGTGCTGCTTAACCTGTACGTTCATGGCATAAACAGTGTGTGTGCGTGTGTTAGTGTGTTGCTGTATGGTATAGATTCTCGATAGAAATTTTTGAATGTTCAGATTATCCAGATTCCTTAGAGCAAAGCCAAGGTGATGGCTTCTGATTTCGTTTTGATTCTCACTAAAATAGGTCACTGTGACACTGCTTCGCTTTAATACTACACTAATATCGACTGGAGAGGGACGGGCGAGAGGGTAGTGGACGGGGAAATATGGCTTGTCAGGTGATCGATGAGGGGCCCTGTCTTGTAGCACGATAGATAAGGGCGGCGTGGCGGCCGCCATTTGACTTTTTCAATTGCTGCAACTCCAGCCCTGCAATAGAAGAGCCTCATAGAGAAAGAACTTGAACTACCGCATGGTTGAGGTAGTGCGTTGATATCCGACACCTGTCCGGCACAGACTTGTTCCTGTGGCCGTCTGTAGCTGTCAGAGCGTCTACAGTGCGTTTACATCTAGCTGCGACTTTTGACAGTTCAGTACGGAGTGAGTTGAGGATAGCTTAGTTGTCAGCGTGAGCTGAGCGCATCAGCAAGTGACAATAATGCCAGGTCTACTTGGCGCGGAACCTTCCGGGCTCAATTGCCTGCGTGAACTGCAAGATGCGTGAGCCGGCCGATCTGCCATCTTTCTCAAACGATTTTAAGGAAACTATTTGGTAGTAAACTCTGATTCTCGCACTTCTTATAGTTTTTGTCAGCTTCATGATGAACCATCTATCATATGGCTAATGGTGCTAGTTATTGTGACACTTCGATATTAGGTAAACTACTGCAAGAAATTCTTATAGTTGTCAGTGGAAAATAATGTCGCTATGAATTTGCCTTTGGTGCACGTTATGTCATACGCAGCAACGTTGCTGCGTATGAAATGTAGATAGCATATCGAATGATTCTTTACACTTGGATGAATATCGCTATCTGTCTCCAGTCTTGAGAAAATGGATTGTATGTAACGAGCGCCCTGTCACGAACACATGTGCCAGTGAAAAAGCCAGAATGAAATATATACACATCCTTTGTATCTCATAAACGGCATGCCATACGATTAGCATGTGAAACTTCCATATCTATCGCGATTCAAGCAACTACAAATGTTTTTCAATGAAATAATGCAATTTTTAAGGACCAGCGATATCTGGTGAAACGACAATTGCTGTGGGTTTTGCAACAATATAACTGATGAAGTTACATGCTGATTTTTATACTGAGAATGGCCTTTTTCTTGAACTTTTGACCTGTCTTGCCGTCAGTAGCTAGTTTAATATTATACTGTTTCAGGATTCTGTCGCAGTTTCCTTTTCAACTGCGTTAGAATGTCAATGACACTCTGTTGTGTTTTGGCAAAAGGAGTGGACTTTAACAAGGCAACAAGAAAGTTATATATTACTCAAAACTTGTCGCAGCCCTTCATGAACCCGTCTCCTCAACTACCTTCTTGGTATGGGTGACAACTCGAGACCAGTCATTGCAGTGGCTTCTTTTGCCAGCATTTCAACCTCAGTGAGCCTAAATTTCTTGTTGGTTATTGCCACATTACTTTTCGCTTAGGCCCGTATATCCTCAGTCACATTTAATTGAGTATGATAATATGGAGAAAGCGTGATTAAACTATACCCTTTAGTGCTAGCTAGTTCGTCGACTTCGCAGCGTTTGGCTTGTAGAGCGCTACAAGTTCTATGACTCTGTCTTATACGTGCTACATTCTACTTTATCCACTGTAATCTAATCTTTCAACCCACAGAAAAATATCTGCTTTCCTCCACTGCATTGTTGGAGCTTCATCCATCACAACAGAGTGGTATGCACATTGCCCATTACTATTATCGAATTCGAAGGAATATTTTGCAGCAGAACATTGTCTTCACAGCCAGTGAACGTGTTCTCCGGCGACAACTGTTAATGTGAACCTCGTGTTCAAACGTGCCGCATTGCTATTATTAACACAATGTCAACACAGAACAATTGCTCACAATACCTGATGACTGCAGAACACTTCAAAAAAGAAAATACCACTTTACAACGAAAGCCGACGAACGCAGATATGCATCTAACACGCGACTCTACATGGTACTGTTTATCCACAACGGGGCCAAAGGGGCGCTGTACCAATCCGACCGCTGGCGGCGTGGTGGGGAAAGCGGGCGCGCCATTGGTATTGCCTGGGCAATGGCGTCACATCCCCTCCAGTGAGCCAAACGTCAAAAATCGCAACTAATTATAAACGTACTATAGCATCGTTATGGTGGTGTTAGTGGGCAATAATATACGTCCTAAGAGACTTTATCTGAGGGAAATTCATCAGCAAACTGCAGACAATCGACGCAAAATTACTAGACCCATATTTGGATTCTGTGTATAGTATTACAGCAACATATGTGGTTCATAGGAAAACTTTGGCTGCTAAATGTAGTAGAGGAAGAAGAATTAAATTTAGTTCCCCGTGTAGGACTGCGCTAAAGAAGATAGTGTGCTGACTGTGTGTCGAATTCGACGGCTTGGTCTAAGATGCATCGAGTGAAGTGTGGGACAGGAACTGTAGAGAGTATACATTCATGGTAGCACTGCATTTGCCAGATCTCTCAGTCCACACTGCTCGTGCTCGCCCGATTTGTGTTCGTCGGATTCGTTTAACTTGCCTGACTCGCGCTCGTGTTGCTTCTGTCTTCGTCCACACTACTCCAGTTACTTGCCAGGCTTTGACTCGTGAGGATCAACTCCATACTCCCAGTCGTGACCAGTGCCTGCTTCCTAATTTAAAAATGGAGGAAATGGTTATAGCAAGTGTCAGCTTCTTTGTAATGTACCTGTTAGCTCACGAACGATGTAGAAGAAGAAGCAACAAAGACTTGAAAAAACGCGAATAGTCGGTGACTGATGCTTTCAGAAGCAGAGAAAGATGGAGTGGGAGTGATTTGATGGATGATTTGGATGTTGAAAACATACACTTCAAGATATTTTGCCATACGTCCGCATCTGATTTCGAATATTTGATAGATTCGGTTCCCACGCCCGGGTTCCCGGGTTCGATTCCCGGCGGGGTCAGGGATTTTCTCTGCCTCGTGATGACTGGGTGTTGTGTGATGTCCTTAGGTTAGTTAGGTTTAAGTAGTTCTAAGTTCTAGGGGACTGATGACCATAGATGTTAAGTCCCATAGTGCTCAGAGCCATTTGAACCATTTTTGATAGATTCGGTTGGACCGAAGATAGTAAGGGCTGACAGCAAATTTCGGAAAGCTATACCAGTTACTGAGCGGTTGGCACTTAAGCTCTGATATCTAGCAACTGGTTATTCCTACTACAGCTTCAGTTTTCATTTAAAGTCTTCGAGCAAGCAGCATCAACCATTGTGCCCGAAGTATGGGCAATATGGGAGTTCTAGGCGTCCCACAACACAGGATATTGTTCATAAATATTTACGAATTTAATAGTAAAATTGTCGGTCCACTCCACTTTGAAAGGAAACCGGACGTTCACAACACAGAAAAAAGAAAAATGCCGAGACCGAAGTGAACGAGTGTAGCTAGCCGACCGATCGTGGCTTTCTGCCGTTGACACCACTCGCGCAGTTCGCCGAGCGTCCCTTTGATGTACCGACAGCAGGCGGAGCCAGACGAACCACAGGCTGAGGCGGCTCGCGAGCCCGTCTCGTGAAGAGTCCTCGAAGCCTACCTCTGTCCACATTACCCGTAAGGATCGTGAGTCTCATGAGCACACGTGCCACACGAGTAGTGTGGATGCACCTTTACACACAAGGTGAACACAGACGGATTGTGTCAGCAGGGCTAGATCCACAAATCGTAGAGTACCTACAAATAAAAACATTCAGTGTTGTCCAGAGATTGTTTATTAGCACAGTATGCGATTAGATACCGATTTGGACGACAGTTCATTCAGTGCTACAAGATTTATCGCAGCAAGAGCATTAAATATCCCAAAATAATCCCCTAATCACTCCACCGAAAATGTTTGAGTTCGGCTTGACAATCATGGGGCTGTAATAACACGTCTTCTCTAGCCACATTTGAATGTTAACGAGTCTGTGGTTTACAGTGTAATAGTGTCCGCGGCTCGTGGTCTTGCGGTAGCGTTCTCGGTTCCCGCGCACAGGGTACCGGGTTCGATTCCCGGCGGGGTCGGGGATTTTCTCTGCCTCGAGATGACTGGGTGTTGTGTGTATTTCATCCTCATTCACTCGCAAGTCGCCGTAGTGGCGTTAACGAACTTGTCGAGCGGCGGCCGAACCGCCCTGCGAGGGGTCTCCCGGCCACCAATGCCATACGCTCATTTTCATTAGTGTAATAGTAATGATTGGCCTAATACTCGTCCCAGGCATCTCTCATGTAAATGAGGCAGTTCCTTCGCGATCAATAATAGAAAGAAATCACATTAAGATATGTTTAAGATTTACATGAATAAATCTCCAGTACAATGCATGCTGTTCTGTTTCCCAACTGAGGTTCTGCAAAATATTATGTGGGCATTAATATTGTCTTTTCCAACCCCTGTATATGCGCTATGCTATCTTCATAATGTAGGCCTGCTGTCTGTAATTTACAATAAAATTCCTTCATTACTTGCACACAGAACAAATATTAAGTTTCGCCCCTATATCACTACATCTCGTAGCAAACTGTCCTTTTCTAATCTTACTTGCCAGTTGAGTCAGCCTGCAGCCCCCTCGCATTTCATTCTGATTATTGCAGGTTTATTGAAACAGTAACATGATATGCAGATGTAGTTTACGAAAATGTAAAGTACACATTCAAATGGTTCAAATGGCTCTAAGCACTATGGAACATAACATCTGAGGTCAACAGTCCCATAGACTTGGAACTAATTAAGCCTAACTAATCTAATGACATCACACACATCCATGAGCGAGGTAGGATTCGAACCTGCGACCGTAGCAGCAGCACGGTTCCGGACTGAAGCGCCTAGAACCGCTCGGCAACAACGGCTGGCGTTAAAGTACATGTATGTAGGACTTAATTCTCAAGTGGCATGTGTGATGATTGCTGAGATTACTCATTTCTAATTTCAGAACGTCTTGCTCCCGACTCTCCGTGTAGTTAGAGGGAAGAACGGAAGAACAGCAGAGCGGTGGCCAGGGGATGGCATTAGGACAGGGCGGTAGGGCAGGTAAGCGTCGGAGGAACCAGTCCCACATAAGCCACTGTAATGAGCAAGAGCTGCGGGTCATTTCGCCACAGTCCTTCAGGTGGGCCAGCACTTTCTCTCTGAGGGGGTTAACTTTTGCTCGAACTGGCGGTTCAAAAAATGGTTCAAATGGCTCTGAGCACTATGGGACTTAACATCTGAGGTCATCAGTCCCCTAGATTTAGAACTACTTAAACCATACTAACCTAAGGACATCACACACATCCATGCCCGAGGCAGGATTCGAGCCTGCGACCATAGCAGCAGCGCGGCTCTGGACTGAAGCGCCTAGAACCGCTCGGGCACAACGGCCGGCTGAACTGCGGTCTCCTGGGCTGGTGAGATCTCATGACATTAGTCAGTCATGCTCTCTTCTTGACCTTTTGGCCACGGGTTTGTTGCCGCGTTATCTCACATGTTTATCCATTCTTTGTTTCTTTTACTTGTGCCATTTTCCCGCAGTGACGCAGGGTCGGCATTGTTCATCGGATTTGGCAAGGTTAATTTGAAGGGGTGGCCGGACGCCCTTCCTGCCGCCACCCCATACCCCCTGGGACGGAGTTAGTGTACCCCAACTGTCTGTGTCGAGTGTAATCAAATGGTTCAAATGGCTCTGAGCACTATGGGACTTAACATCTGTGGTCATCAATCCCCTAGAACTTAGAACTACTTAAACCTAACTAACCCAAGGACATCACACACATCCAGAACGTGTTCAGATGTCTGCGAGCCGTCTAACTGAGACTGGATGTGGGGACCAGCCCGGTATTAACCTAGTGGGATGTGGAAAACCGCCTAAAAACCAAATCCAGGCTGGCCGGCAATCCGGCCGCAGTCGTTAATCCTCCGGGCGGATTCGATCCGGGGCCGTCGCACCTACCCGAGTGCAGGAAGCAGCGCATTAGCGCTCTCGGCTAACCTGGCGGGTATCTCAAATGCTTATCCATGTCACTTACCAAATCGATGCAGTCACTCCAATGAAAACATCCCTGTATATAAATTCATTCAGATTCAGCAATAAGCTTTCTTACCAGAGTAGTTTTAATTCCTTTAAGAGCCATACCGCTCACCCCAACGCTCAAAGTTATTATTTCGTGAATTCAGGTTCGGCACTCATTTCGTTACAGGAACAGAATTTGATTATCTACTTCTATCCAGTGATAATTTACATGAGACTATATTGTCAGTGAATCATGTTTCTGAATTCCTGTTTTATTCCACTGGCCACCTGTCCCCAATGCTGCTCTCATATTCATTAGCTTTATAAAAATCCCACAGCTATGGTTCATACGTCAGGACCATCCTTCTTGTCCGTTTCCTTGCGCCTACATCATTACTCCACATTTTAGCCTAGTGGATAGATTTACATATTGATAGCGGATACTCGGCGCAAAGAATGTTCAAATGTTTGTGAAATCTTACGGGACTGAACTGCTAAGGTCATCAGTCCCTAAGCTTACACACTACATAACCTAAATTATCCTAAGGACAAATACACACAGCCATGCCCGAGGGAGGACTCGAATCTCCGCCGGGACCAGCCGCACAGTCCATGACTGCAGCGCCTAGACCGCTCGGCTAATCCCGCACGGCTATTTGGTGCATATCAGAGGCTCACTTTAGTGAAGGATAACATAACTCCAGGGGCATTTTGAGTAGAAGAGGCGACCTTTGGCAAGATCTTTCTCTTACGTAACCTTCTGAGTGAGATAGATCAACGTGATGATTGCGTGGATAGTAATGGTGGCTGAGGAAATATTTTAAATTCGCATGGAGAACTTAAAATTAAGTAACGGCAAGCATTTCTCAATTTGAAGTGTATCTTTTAGCTCCATTGTTTAAATCGAAATTTTGGAGAGGATTTTTTACGTGTCTTGTATATCTGTGTTTGTTGAAGCAGCTAGTGAGAGAGGTTAATTGTGTAAAGGGAATTTTTTGGCTGATTTTTATAGTTGTCATAGCCAGACGACAGTGGAGGGATCTCTTACGCTGAGTAAACGATTTAATATGGTGTCAAGCAGGATAGTGAGGAAACGGCAATTGTCAGATATCCGGTCTTGGTGAACATGGAACCACATGTTCCAACTATAAGCCAACCTGCAACTAGTCCGGGAAATGACTAATTAAGTGTAACAATGAGAAGAGAGGTTGATGACGATTTAGACGCAGTAGTGCCTCATACGAATGACGTCGAGGTTATAATCAGGGACCGTGGTGAGGAGGATTGTGTAGATACGACTAGCACATGCCCGTGCAATGCTCATCTCAGTTCGCCGACCTCATAATTGCCCGAACTGGCGGTACAAGGCGACCTCCTAGCGGGGATCTCTGAGCTGCTACAAGAGAATAGCAAGGTGAAGAAGGACGTGAATTCGAAAGGTTAGCCCTGGAATTCCGCTATTGTGAATAAGTTAAAGAGAGTTAATTTTAAAATTATAGACTTAAGTAGTGCTCCATAGGACTATCAAGAGGAGGTTAAGAATACTAAGGGGGAATTTTCGAACTTGTTTCGCTATGAAGTTGAAAGGGTACAGTACCGCCCGACATTGAAAATAGGTACAACATTCTTCGTTATTCTTGTCAGAACAACATATTTTTTGTAATAATAACTCAATTTCACTTAATACACCGAAGCCGGATACCAGTGTAGGAAAGAATGACAATTTATTTATTTAATTGATCACACGTGCACTCCCACAAAATATATCCCTACACCCAATTTGGTGAGATCTGTGAAATGAATGAATGTATGGTCGTCTGCTAACCACAGATAGTGAATGTGCAATATATGATCATCTTTGAGATGATCCTTTGGTCACCTTTGGTGGAACCAAAGAGATGAAATTTACCTGAGCTTTGAGCTCCTGAAATGTGGCTGATCAATAGGGTAGCAAGGTGCTCCCCCATTTCGGCAGAGGTGCGAGATGACCTGAGGAACGGCCATGTGTTGGTAAGACCTGTCTTAGGTGTGCTCCGTAAAGACAAAAGAGTGGGGAAAATGGTATGCATGTGAAATACTTAAGAGTAGTTTGGAATAATTACTTCTCTATTTCAGGAACTTTTGGGGGGAGAATTAAATGACAGGCAGGTAATATTAAGGGGATCGTAGTAATCTTCGGAAGCGACCAACGGTCACAGTGAAACCACGTGTAGCAATAAGTTGAAATACTTGCGAGTGCTAGTACTAAGTTGGAATACTTGCGAGTGCTAGTACTAACTTGAAATACTTCCGAGTGCTAAAGTTAAGCTGAATTACTGGCGTGTGTACTATAAGTTGGAAATATTTAAGAAATGGCGTGTGCAGCACTTGAAATTAGAGACGAGTAGTTCCACGTGGTGAGTACTGTGTGAGTCTCAATCTGTGTATGAGACAAAGGATAAAGAGAAGTACTCGTCCATGGTATCAGTTGGGGACTCGCGTGTGTGACGAATATGTTCTTAATATTGCTTTGCGTGTTATGTTTCCGTGTGACGCTGGATTCAAACTCTAATACTCTGAGAGTGAAGCAAGATGAGTCAGCCGTCTATCCAGCAACGCCACATGGCTTGCATTTCACAGGAAGACGTGCGTATATCCTCCAGAGTTCGTAGTAGGAAAGAAAAGTTATGAAGTGGGGCAGTGTCATGTGAAACTGGGATGAATACTGATTGAAGTGAGAAAGCTGAAAGTGATGTGATTCTAACGTTGTGACTATTCGTTGTGTTGTATGGTATGTTGCCAGTGTGATGTATTTCATGTAATATAAGTATGTGTGGTTTGCATGGGAGAGTAGCAAGATAGGTTCAGAGGCAGTGGGTTATGCATGTTCCTTTTTGTACCGCTCGATCTGGAGTAAATTTTCGTGATGATGGGTGTGAGAGTCGAAGTGTGAGATATAGCAAAAGATCCACCATCCTATCAAGAAAATGCACTGTAGCGTTAGATAATTACAAGACCATAAGATAGAGAATCACCAATGTAAAGCCATGCCCACTGGGCAGAGTTTCTCATGAGTAATTATTGTATTAAAATGTAATATTAGAATAATAGAATTTATCAGAATAAAAAAAAGATAGTGAAAAGAAAAAGATTGGTGGCCTTGTTCTTCGAATAGTGTGTAGTCATGATATACAGAATTTATAATGTGTGCGCCATTCACATTCAGTGCGATGGCCACGTGTTGATCAAAGCTGTTGAGTAAGAAAGAAAATGTGGTATTGCCAGTGCGTAGTGAACAATCAGAGTTGTGTAAATTACTAATAGTCAGGTGTGCGTTATCCGTTTCCGTTGCGTAATATTCAAACATGAGAATAATTTCTAGCTTAATTGTGAGTACTAGAGCTCATAATCAGTCATTGATGTTTTGCGATAAATAAGAATAAATCCATTCGCTTGGCAGACCACTCATCTTGCAGGCCTGACTGCTTGATGCCACAGTATGAGCAAGGCATGTGGGTGCCTCTCAAAGTATTGGCACTGACATAACTATGAATCGTGACGAAAATTATCAAATGTTCATTTCACTTGGTATTGTAATCACTGAAATGGTATCAAATAACCTTCCAACACGATAGGTTACATTTCGTTTCTTATTTTTTTTCCTTTTTTGCGAGTCAGCTTTTCCCTTTCAACCAACGATAAGCGACTCCCAAACGGCTGTTTAGTAATGTTAAAAAGATTTATTTCAGTTTCTTCAAAAAACGTCTTAAGTAACAACGTCCACAAATTTCTCTAATAAGAAAAGCTCATTGTCCAGGAAGTAAGGGGTTTAAAAGCACCTCACAGTCTGGGCCAGGTCGGATGTTTCGTCTGATAGCGCTACAAAACTATGTAGTGTAATAGGTATCACTTGGTGTGATGGTGTAACTGAGAAATCATTAATTCAAACCGTGTGTAACACCTAAGGCTACGATAATGCTAAAACTAGAATGCGATTATCAGCCAAATGCTGGGTTCATCCTCCAATTGAGGAGTATTTACACTGAAGCGCCACAGAAACTGGTATAAGTATGCGTATTCAAATACAGAAATATGTAAAGAGGCAGAATACGGCGCTGCGATCGGCAACGCCTATATAAGACAAGTGTCACTGCTGCTACAATGGCATGTTATTGAGATTTAAATGCGTTTGAACGAGGTGTTACAGTCGGCGCATGAGCGATAGGACACAGCAACTCCGCGGAAGCGATGATGTGAGGACTTCCCATTACGACCATATCACGACTGTACCGGGAATATCAGGGATCCGGTAAAACATCAAATCTCCGATCGCTGCGGCCGGAAAAGGATCCTGCAAGAACGGGACCAACGACGACTGAAGAGAATCGTTGAACATGACTGAAGTGCAACCCTTCGCCGGCCGCGGTGGCCGTGCGGTTCTGGCGCTGCAGTCCGGAACCGCGGGACTGCTACGGTCGCAGGTTCGCATCCTGCCTCGGGCATGGGTGTGTGTGATGTCCTTAGGTTAGTTAGGTTTAAGTAGTTCTAAGTTCTAAGGGACTGAGATAACAATTGGACAGTTAAATACGCACAACAGTCGACTTGTTATGCAGGAGCTCCGTAAAGAGGTGGAGGAGAGGAGACTGGACGTGCTCTGCCTACAGGAGCCGTACTCCCAAGCTAGGAAAATAGCTTTTGCTGCCACTACTTGGCAAATTATCAGCAGAGGTGAGGACCCTAGAGCAGCAATAGTAGTAACAAACAAACTTTTGAGGGTAACTACGCTCACACAATTTGCAACTCGTCACTGCAACGTCGTGGAGCTTCAGTCGCCGATGGGAGTAATCATTCTCATAAATATGTATTTTCAATACGGAGATGAGATAGAACAACACTTAGAACATCTAGCAAGAGTTACCATGGCGTTGCGGGGACGAAAGATAATCATAACAGCTGATATCAATGCAAAATCCCCCCCTGTGGTACAGCGGCACCAGAGACGCAAACGGCGAGAAAGTGGAAGAATTTCTTATGGCTTCGCAGCTCGTGGTGGCCAACAGGCCGGGCAATCCTCCTACATACACAGCAGGAGGAGGACAAGGCACGAATATAGATGTGACCCTTACATCACACAATGCAGCTAACCTAATAAAAAGTTGGATAGTCGTAAGCAATGCCACCACGAGTGACCACAACTTAATAACCTTCACTCTAAGTGAAAGAGAGTGCCGCTGGACCATGGGGTGGGAGGTGCAATTTAACTATAACAAAGCAAATTGGGAACTTTTAGCAAGGGAGTGCGACATTCCTGCCTTACCAGAAGGTGACGCACATCAAGACCCAGACGTAGACGACAGAGCCGAGGAACTGGTGGGTGCAGTACATAGAGCGGTGAGGGCCGCTGTACCAACCAGGAGGAAGGCCGTGGCGGCCTCGCCATCACCGTGGTCGCCCGAATTAGAGGAGTTACGTCAATCTGTCAGAAGGCTAAGGAGAAACTACCAGCGCAGTGTCGTCTGGCTGGAAAGACAAAGATGGCAGTTGCAATACAGGGAGGCCAAACAAAGATTCCAGAAGGAGTTACGCGAAGTGAGAATGCGTAGCTGGGAAACCTACGTGCTGAACCAGTTGGCCTTAGATCCGTGAGGTCTC
Source organism: Schistocerca piceifrons (assembly GCF_021461385.2). NCBI lineage: Eukaryota > Metazoa > Arthropoda > Insecta > Orthoptera > Acrididae > Schistocerca > Schistocerca piceifrons. The sequence continues at coordinate 832,695,646 of NC_060149.1, read as the reverse complement.
CCTTATAAATTAGTAAGGGAAAAAATTCGCTCTCCCCTGGAGTTATCAACAGTCAGGCGAGGGGACGGGATGACGGAGTCTTGGCAGGAAACTGCTGAGGTCCTTCTCCAGTCCCTGCTGCCTGACGACAATGCGGATGAAGAAACTGAAGTCCAGAAGCAACTGCGTGACGCATATCTAGTGGACTATAACAACAACACGGCAGTCTACCCATTCTCGGAAGAGGAGGTGGCTGCACAAATAAGATCCCTAAAAAGAGGGAAAGCTCCAGGACCAGACGACATTGTGGCTGAGGTGGTGCAATTCCTGGCACCACAGTTAGTCGCGCCGTTGACCCACCTATTCAACGAATGTCTAAGACAAAGAAGGTTTCCCAAGAGGTGGAAAACCGCGAACGTGATAATAATTAAAAAAGGACCGGAGAAAGATCCAACCGAAGCTAAATCTTACAGGCCAATCTGCCTATTGGACCTATTCGGGAAGCTCCTAGAGAAACTGCTGGCTGACAGATTGACGGCCCACCGGGTACTGGGGGGGATGAGCAGCAGGCAGTTCGGTTTCAGGCTGGGGCGGTCGACATCTGATGCCATCGCTCTGGCGGCTGAGGTCTGTGGCTCGACCCCGTATAAGTACGTCGTCGGCATCATGGTAGATATCAATGGCGCCTTTGACAACCTGTGGTGGCCTTCGCTCTTCTCCTGCTTACTGGAGAAAGAGTGTCCAGGGCCGCTTTGTGGATGCCTGAGGAGCTATTGTAAAGACAGGGAGGTTTGGCTATCATCCCCTAGCGGGAGAATTGGAAAAGTAATCACAAAGGGATGTCCCCAAGGCTCTGTTCTTGGGCCCCTGTTCTGGGCTATCCACATGGAACCACTACTGGACGAACTGCAACAAAGTGAGGAAGTGCTAGAGGTGATAGCCTACGCAGATGACCTCCTCCTGCTGGTCGGCGGTCGTAGCCGAGAGGACATCGAGCCAAAGGTCGAAAGGGCCATTGAAAAACTGCACCAATGGTGCCTTAACACGAAGATGAAAATATCTCCTACCAAATCCACGTATTTACTGCTAAATGGTCAGCTTGTCAGGAATCCCACGGTCAGAATTGAAGGCTCACCAGTTCTTCGGAGACGAGAGGCGCGATATCTGGGAGTTATAATTGACGAGAGATGGAACTTTGGAAAACACATAGAAGCTGTAACTCAGAGAGCCCTCCAGCTACTAAATAATCTCATTTCCATTGGACATAAACGATTTCATCTCCCCCCTCATCTCATCAAACTCTATCACAATAGCATCTTGACCTCAGTAGTGGGTTACGGCTCGGGAGTCTGGGCGCACAGGCTCACGCGGGTCGTGCCCGCCATGATAGTGAGAAGAGTCCAAAGAAATATGATTCTAAGATCAGTAGGGGCCTACGGGACATCACCAGGGGGAGCCCTGTTAGTCATAATGGGGCTCTGCCCGTTAGACATTAAAATACGTGAACAAGCGGCATGGTATTGGGCCAAAAAAGGGAATGGGGAAAAAATAACAGATATCATGGATGTGAGAGTAGAGGATAAGAGGGGAATAAGAAACAGAGGGGAGGAATTGTGGCAGAGGATTTGGGAGGAAGATGAAACGGGGAGAATAACATTTCAGTTTCTACCTGATGTTAAAGAACGCGGGACCATGAAATATTTTGAACCCACACGAGGACTCATCCACTTTCTCACTGGTCATGGACCCTATCCGACATATTTATGTCGGTTTGGGAAAAGGGCAACCCCCGAATGTGACTGTGGCGTGGCAGAGGGAACTCCTGATCATGTGGTTTTCGAGTGCCCTCTCTTCAATGACGTGGCAATGACACTCAGAGACAGACTTCCAAACAACGAGACATACAATCTTCTCAGACAAGAAGACACATTCCATACCCTGAACGCTCTGGCAGAAGAGGTATCACGAAAGGTCTTAATAGAATACCTGAGGGATCAAGAATAGACACCGAACTCTTTAACCAACCGATTATGACCTGATCCCAATCCCATACCGCCTGTGCGTGGAATGGCCGACTCCCATTAGTTGGAAACCGCCACGTATGGGATTAGGGGGGTGGGATCAATCACACCGATTACGACAAGCACCAACTATGACGTAGGTTAAGCTAGTAGTAGTAGGACGTAGTTTAGAATACTAACATAGGTAACTGCAGCGATTACTAACCTTGGCCGGCCCGGTGCCAGGGGCATGCTCCCCGGGGTTAGCTCGAGGAGCCTGGCCACTCCAAGTAGGTTTATATTTTACTGGCACACCTGTGACGCTGCAGTTAGTAGTCATTTCTAGGTTAGAAGTAGGTAAAAACTAAACTGCCCATTGCTGTTGTAGGAATCTAACACTACCTAAGGAACTTAATAGTAGCTCACTAACAACAAAATTGTAATCTGAGCTGCAAAAAACTTAGTCTTATGTAACAATTAGTGGTCCACTAATCATGTTAGGAGGTGGGCCACATATGTATAATTACACAGCTCTACAAAATAAAATTTTTTTTTTCGTTGCCAGGGAAGTTTGAACGAAAATGGGATATTGTTATGATACTCATTCCGAGTATATTTGTACTTTTTCCAAATTGGCTCTGGTTTTTGAGATATAGGTTATTTGTGGAAATGAGAGTTTCATGTGGATAATATCGACTGCAGGGTCCATATATGGTGTAATGTATTTGCTACCTGTTTTTTAATTAGTGATATTGTACTACCTTTATTAAACAATTGTGCTCAGGGAGTGCATCTGTGTGGTTGAGGATTACATCATGCAAACATCACACTGTCAGCTTGTGTTCAGTCCTGTTGTGCGGTGCGTGTGTTGAAGATATTGAGGGTTGTGCAGATTTGAATTCGGCAGTACTCGACATTCATTTGTTGGCCGAGGTAATCCCCGCAACAGCCGATAGGTAGCGTTCAGTGTAAACAAGAAAAATGGCAATGGTCGAAAGTCACACACATGTGCAGTGCAGCTTCAAGGAGATAGGACCTTTTCATCGTGACGTAGCAAATAAGAGGTGAGTATTCATTTCACACAAAACAATTAATGATGTTTGTTGGATGTGATTGACATGCAAATACAAGAAAGTTCTGCATAATATGTAGTATTTGTGCAATTTTGTTTTAGGAAAACATGAGTTCTTCACGCCGTCTTTGCGTGAACCATCCAGATGAGTTCTGCTACATTTGTGGTGAATACGTTCTTCAAAAGAACAGGAAGAATATCACTCCTTTTGTGAAGGAAGCGTATCTAGCATATTTCGGAATTAAACTTGGAGATCAAGACAAGGCGTGGGCACCCCATAAAGTTTGTAACTGCTGTGTGGAGTGCTTACGGCAGTGGACAAAACGAAAAAGGAAAAGCTTAAACTTCGGAGTGCCTATGGTATGGCGAGAGCAGAAGAACCATACAGATGATTGCTATTTTTGCATTGTTAATGTGAAAGGTTTTAATAGGTTCAAAAAACGAAAGTGGGAATATCCTGATTTGGAGTCAGCAAGAAGACCGGTGGTGCACAGCAACGATGTTCCTGTACCAACCTTCACAACATTACCCACGCTAACATCATCAGATGACGATGTGCACGGCGAGGAATGTACAAGTAGTGGTTCGGAATACGAAGGACGTGAGACACAACCCCAGCAGTTCGACCAGAAGGAGCTCAGTGACTTGATACGAGAACTCAATCTTTCAAAGCAAGCATCAGAACTCTTGGCATCCAGGCTTAAGGAAAAGAACTGTCTTCATCCAAGTATTAAAATAACAGCTTACCGGACGAGAGAAGAAAACCTTCTTCCATACTTCAACCAAGAAGAGGTTATAGTGTATTGCAGCAATATACCTGGACTTTTACTTGAATTGGGGCTGCCGGAATATACACTCCTGGAAATTGAAATAAGAACACCGTGAATTCATTGTCCCAGGAAGGGGAAACTTTATTGACACATTCCTGGGGTCAGATACATCACATGATCACACTGACAGAACCACAGCCACATAGACACAGGCAACAGAGCATGCACAATGTCGGCACTAGTACAGTGTATATCCACCTTTCGCAGCAATGCAGGCTGCTATTCTCCCATGGAGACGATCGTAGAGATGCTGGATGTAGTCCTGTGGAACGGCTTGCCATGCCATTTCCACCTGGCGCCTCAGTTGGACCAGCGTTCGTGCTGGACGTGCAGACCGCGTGAGACGACGCTTCATCCAGTCCCAAACATGCTCAATGGGGGACAGATCCGGAGATCTTGCTGGCCAGGGTAGTTGACTTACACCTTCTAGAGCACGTTGGGTGGCACGGGATACATGCGGACGTGCATTGTCCTGTTGGAACAGCAAGTTCCCTTGCCGGTCTAGGAATGGTAGAACGATGGGTTCGATGACGGTTTGGATGTACCGTGCACTATTCAGTGTCCCCTCGACGATCACCAGTGGTGTACGGCCAGTGTAGGAGATCGCTCCCCACACCATGATGCCGGGTGTTGGCCCTGTGTGCCTCGGTCGTATGCAGTCCTGATTGTGGTGCTCACCTGCACGGCGCCAAACACGCATACGACCATCATTGGCACCAAGGCAGAAGCGACTCTCATCGCTGAAGACGACACGTCTCCATTCGTCCCTCCATTCACGCCTGTCGCGACACCACTGGAGGCGGGCTGCACGATGTTGGGGCGTGAGCGGAAGACGGCCTAACGGTGTGCGGGACCGTAGCCCAGCTTCATGGAGACGGTTGCGAATGGTCCTCGCCGATACCCCAGGAGCAACAGTGTCCCTAATTTGCTGGGAAGTGGCGGTGCGGTCCCCTACGGCACTGCGTAGGATCCTACGGTCTTGGCGTGCATCCGTGCGTCGCTGCGGTCCGGTCCCTGGTCGACGGGCACGTGCACCTTCCGCCGACCACTGGCGACAACATCGATGTACTGTGGAGACCTCACGCCCCACGTGTTGAGCAATTCGGCGGTACGTCCACCCGGCCTCCCGCATGCCCACTATACGCCCTCGCTCAAAGTCCGTCAACTGCACATACGGTTCACGTCCACGCTGTCGCGGCATGCTACCAGTGTTAAAGACTGCGATGGAGCTCCGTATGCCACGGCAAACTGGCTGACACTGACGGCGGCGGTGCACAAATGCTGCGCAGCCATTCGACGGCCAACACCGCGGTTCCTGGTGTGTCCGCTGTGCCGTGCGTGTGATCATTGCTTGTACAGCCCTCTCGCAGTGTCCGGAGCAAGTATGGTGGGTCTGACACACCGGTGTCAATGTGTTCTTTTTTCCATTTCCAGGAGTGTAGACCAGAGGACTGGCGTCTCTTCATAGACAGTTCCACTAGAAGTTTAAAATGTGTTCTCCTACACAATGGCAATCGTTACGCATCTATTCCAATTGCCCACTCAACAAAACTTTGTGAAGCATATGCTAACATCAAGATGGTTCTGCAGAAAATTCAGTATATGCAGCACCAGTGGTTGATTTGTGTTGATTTGAAAATGGTGAACTTCTTGCTTGGACAACAAAGTGGATACACAAAGCACCCATGTTTTATCTGCATGTGGGATAGTAGGGCAAAGCACGAACATTGGAAGCAGAAAACATGGCCTCCAAGGGAACATATGGCTGTTGGTGAAGCAAACATCATTAATGAACCTCTGGTTAGTAGGGACAAGATTGTTCTTCCACCATTACATATTAAGTTAGGACTAATGAGGCAATTCACCAAAGCTTTAGACAGAAATGGTAATTGCTTCACATACATCTGCAATACGTTCCCTGGACTCAGTAGAGAAAAACTTAAGGCAGGAATATTTGATGGTCCTCAAATTCGCAGGCTCATCAACGATACCAATTTTACAAGTGTCATGACTGTCACTGAAGCATCGGCCTGGAACAGTTTTGTCGCTGTTGTAAAATGTTTTTTGGGCAATCATAAAGCTCCCAATTACGAGGAACTGGTCAAAAACATGCTCACTAACTTTCAAAACTTAGGAGCTAACATGAGCATAAAATTGCACTTCCTTCACAGCCACTTGGATCGATTTCCTCGTAATCTAGGTGATTTCAGTGAGGAACAAGGAGAGCGGTTCCATCAAGATATGAAAGGAATAGAGGAAAGATATAAAGGAAGATGGGACAGGCATATGATAGCAGATTATTGCTGGAATCTGCAACGTGACTGTTCTGAAGAGACCTATAAAAGGAAAGAGTGCAGGAAGCGGTTCGTCATGGACGGAAAATGATATACTTATAGAGAAACTTTTCAATTATGTTTTATACGTGGACAAATGCCTATCAGGTTTTCATAGAAGCTATTTATAAAGATTATTTTCTTTTTTCATTGTAGTTTGTAGCGCTCGAGTTCAGTATTAGCAATTTTTTCTAATTTTTTGAATAAATCATGCATTATCTCAAAAACTAGAGCCAAACTGCATAAATGGTTGCTATATTCGTCCTCAGCACCACTAACCCATCCTAAAGCCACTCAAATATCCTTGGCAAGAAAATGAGTGTTGACCAGTGTTATTATTGTATTATTGTTATGTCAATAAAGATTTTTTTTTTTTTTTTTTTTTTTAAAGTTCTAGGGGACTTATGACCTAAGATGTTGAGTCCCATAGTGCTCAGAGCCATTTGAACCATTTGCAACCCTTCCGCAAATTGCTGCAGATTTCAGTACTGGGCCTTCAACAAATGTCAGCGTGCGACCCAATCAACGAAACATCATAGATGTGGGCTGTCAGAGCCGAAGGCCCAATCGTGTAACATTGATGACTGCACGACACAAAGCTTCACGCTTCGCCTGGGTCCATCAACACCGACATTGGACTGTTGATGACTGGAAACACGTTGCCTGGGCTGACGAGTCTCGTTTCAAATTGTATCGAGTGGATGTAGACAACATTAAGAATCCACGAACCCTGCATGTCAGCAGGGGACTGTTCAAGCTGGAGGAGGCTCTGTAACGGTGTGGGTCGTGTGCAGTTGGAGTGATATGGGACCCCTGATATGTCTAGATACGACTCTGACTGGTGACGCGTACGTAAGCATTATGTCTGATCACCTGCATCCATTCACTTCCATTGTGCATTGCGACGGACTTGGGCCATTCCAGCAGAACGTGCGACGCCCCACACGTATAGAATTACTACAGAGTGGCTCCAGGAACACTGAGCTTAAACACTTCCGCTGGCCACCAGACTCCCCAGACATGGTCATTACTGAGCATATCTGGGATGATGCCGGCCGGTGTGGCCGAGCGGTTCTAGGCGCTTCAGTCCGGAACTGCGCGAATGCTACGGTCGCAGGTTCGATTCCTGCCTCGGGAATGGATGTGTGTGATGTCCTTAGGTTAGTTAGGTTTAATTAGTTCTAAGTTCTAGGGGACTGATGACCTTAGATGTTAAGTCCCATAGTGCTCAGAGCCATTTGAACCAATATCTGCGATGCCTTGCAACGTGCTATTCAGAAGAGATCTTCAGCTCGTCGTACACTTACTGATTTGTGGACAGTCCTGCAGGATTCATGGTGTCAGATCTCTTCAGCACTACTTCAGATATTAGTCGAGTCCTTGCCACGTCGTGTTGCGGCACTTCTGCGTGCTCACTGAGTTGTTACACGATATTAGGCCGGTGTACCAGTTTCTTTGGGTCTTCACTGTGTAATATGGAAGCTAGTGGATACTTTTCGTCGTTGCCTTCCTCTAGCAAGCATTGGAAGCCATATACTCAAATGAGTACAACCTTATGACTAGTTTGAACGCTACAATTACGTTCACATCCAACACTAACAATTCTTAGTTTACAACGAATATAAGTTTGTAGATCTGACAGAATTCGAACGCGACAGTTATAGATTACAAACTTACCGCTTAAATCACTACGCCATTCTACCACTTGTGTGCAGTTTTGTTACCGCCTTGTAGTCCGCCCCCGGTAGCTGAGTGACGCGGGCACGGTGGCTCAGCGTGTTCAGTCAGAGGGCCGGTTGTCCTCTGTAATTAAAAAAAGAAAACGGTGTTAAGTAATCAACAATCACCTTGAACGGATGTCATATGACGTCCGCCCAGACCAAAAGAAACGAACAACACCGAACAAAAAAGAAGAAGAAGAAAAAAAGTGGTCAGTGCGACAGAATGTCAATCCTAAGGGCCCGGGTTTGATTCCCGGGTGAGTCGGAGATTTTCTCCGCTCAGGGAGTGGGTTTTGTTTTGTCCTAATCATCATCATTTCATCCACATCGACTCGCAAGTCGCCGAAGTGGCGTCAAATCGAAAGGCATGTACCCGGCGAACGGTCTACCCGACCGGAGGCCCTAGTCATACGACATTTTTGTTTACCGTCTTGTATGGTGTAACACGTGAAGTAACAAAATTGGCTTAAAACATATGATAGCTGTAGCAGCATCACCTGTATCTCTAAATTTAACTTTTAATCTCTGAAAACTCTGTATTTTACGTTTCTATGACACTTGAAGCAATAATTACGAATAACTTATTTACAAAATCTTTTTCAAAGCATGTAGTTGGCACTGAATGTGAACCCTGCGGCGAAGGAAGTACTCTCCACCTCGTATGGCACTTCGTTTCTTCTTGCTTTGTCACTAGATTCTCACTTGCGTCAAAGCGATATGTCTCAGCTGAAATAATTTGTTGAATGACGCGTTCTTGCTCTTTATGTAGATGGGTACTGTATGAGCGTCATTTCCTGTGCCCTAGGATACAGAAAATCTACGACTCATTTCTGGCTGAAGTGGATGACGGGTGAAGCCCACGTCTACCATGTTCCTCGCCGTGGACGTCCAGACTACCACTGCCGGTCAAGACATTATTGTACTCCATTGCAGTAGTGAAGACCGTTTCATCACCAGCACACAGATATTAGGAACATCCTTCAACTAAGTGTGAACAAGTCGCTTTACGTTCTCGTCTCAACGAGAAATGAATGTATGAAGGAAAATCGGCTGTTACGGAAGTGTCGAACGAGCAATATACCAGACTAAACGCCGCAACGGAGTAAAGAAGGAAGTCGCCCTCATAACGGGACCAAGTTTCTTTTACGGACGAGAACGTATTTTATACTCCACCAAATGGTTCGGTCCATGTATATCGTATAAGTCCATAGAGTTTCGACAGAAACTATGTCGAGGAGAGACAGAAAGAAAGGTGTTGGAAAACTTCTGTCACAGTTTGGGATTGATAGTGTCAAATGGTTGCAGCGTCTTGTGGGAACTCTACCGCCCGCTTTTTAGCGATAACTACTGCAAAAATTCTGGAAAACGTAATGCTTCCTTCTATTCGTCACGTATTTTCTGGATGCAGAATAATGTTCCAATGTAACAGTTCCCCAGTCCACACAGCTTATTATGTAAAACACTGATTTGAAACTATCGGAGACGTTAACATCAGGGTCTCCGACTAAGCACGTCTTTAGATACTTTATTTATTTTATTTATTTATTTATTGTTCCGTGGGACCAAATTAAGGAGAAGTCTCCATGATCATGGAACGAGTCAATACATGAAATTATAACACAATATTAGAAACAGGTAAAATGAAATATAAAAAAAAACATATTCAGGTGACAAGTTTAAATGACGAAAATCAACAATGTAGCACTGGAATTTGCTTAATTTTTTAGCTCTTCCACGAGCTCCTCGACAGAATACAAGGAGTGAGCCATGAGGAAACTCTTCAGTTTAGACTTAAAAGAGTTTGGGCTACTGCTAAGATTTTTGAGTTCTTGTGGTAGCTTATTGAAAATGGATGCTGCAGAATACTGCACTCCTTTCTGCACAAGAGTCAAGGAAGTGCATTCTACATGCAGATTTGATTTCTGCCTAGTATTAACTGAGTGAAAGCTGCTAACTCTTGGAAATAGGCTAATATTGCTAACAACAAACGACATTAAAGAAAATATATACTGTGAGGGCAATGTCAGAATTCCCCGACTATTGAATAGGGGTCGACAAGAGGTTCTCGAACTTACACCACATATAGCTCGAACAGCCCGTTTTTGAGCCAAAAATACCCTTTTTGAATCAGAAGAATTACCCCAAAAAATAATACCATACGACATAAGCGTATGAAAATATGCGAAGTAGACTACTTCTCGTGTTGAAGTGTCACTTATTTCAAATACTGTTCTAATGGTAAATAAAGCAGCATTTAGCTTCTGAACAATATCCTGGACGTGGGCTTTCCACAACAGCTTACTATCTATCCGAACGCCTAAGAACTTGAACTGTTCCGTCTCGCTTATAATATGCCTATTCTGTCTGATCAAAATATCGGTTCTTGTTGAATTGTGAGTTAGAAACTGTAAAAACTGAGTCTTACTGTGATTTAGCATCAAATTATTTTCCACAAGCCACGAACTTATTTCATGAACTACATTATTTGTTACTGTTTCAATACTACACACAAGATCCTTCACTATCAAGCTGGTGTCATCAGCAAACAGAAATATTTTTGAATCACCTGTAATACTAGAAGGCATATCATTTATATAAATAAGAAACAGCAGTGGCCCCAGCACCGACCCTTGGGGAACGCCCCACTTAACAGTGCCCCATTGGGACTGAACATCACTACCACTCTCAATATTGCGGAGAATTACCCTCTGCTTTCTGTTCTTAAAGTAAGAGGCGAACCAATTGTAAGCTACTCCCCTTACTCCATAATGGTCCAACTTCTGCAGTAATATTTTGTGGTCAACACAGTCAAAAGCCTTCGTTAAATCAAAGAAAACACCTAGTGTTCGCAACCTTTTATTTAATCCATCCAAAACCTCACAGAGAAAAGAGAATATAGCATTTTCAGTTGTTAAACCATTTCTAAAACCAAACTGAACATTTGACAGCAAATTATGTGAATTTAAATGCTCCAGTAACGTAGTATATACAACCTTCTCGATAACTTTAGCAAACACCGATGGCATAGAAATAGGTCTAAAGTTGTCAACATTATCAATGTCTCCATTTTTATAAAGTGGCTTCACTACCGAGTACTTTAATCGGTCAGGAAACCGACCACTCCTAAAGGAAAAGTTACAGATATGGCTGAGAACTGGGCTAACATACATAGAACAATACTTCAGTATTCTGCTAGATACCCCGTCATATCCATGAGAGTTCTTGGTCTTTAGTGATTTAATTATCAACTCAATCTCCCTCTTGTCAGTATCGTGGAGGAGCATTTCAGGTAACAGTCTCGGAACATTTTTTTCTAAGAGCGCTATATGATTCCCTGTTGGGACTAGGTTTCTATTAAGTTCACCTGCTATATTCAGAAAGTGATTATTAAATACTGTACATATATGCGACTTATCAGTAACACGGACATTCCCACTACGCACTGATTCTATATACTCGACCTGTCTCTGCAGACCAGCAACTTCCTTTACGACTGACCATATGGTTTTAATTTTATCCTGAGACTTAGCTATTCTATCTGCATACCACATACTTTTTGCCTTCCTAATAACTTTTTTAAGCACCTTGCAATACTGTTTGTAATGGGCTGCTGCATTTAGATTTTGACTGTTTCTAACGTTTTGATATAATTGCCACTTTGTTCTACAAGATATTCTTATCCCTCTAGTCAGCCACCCAGGCTGCCTGTTTGTGCTAGTACCCTGTTTTAAACGTTCTAACGGAAAGCAGCTTTCAAAGAGCATGAGAAAAGTCTTGAGAAAAGCATTATATTTATCGTCTACTGTATCAGCGCTATAAACATCTTGCCACTCTTGTTCCTTTATAAGGTTTACAAAGGTCTCTACAGCAACTGGATCAGCTTTCCTGAACAGCTGATGACTATATTTATCACGTGTTGCAGCACAAAAATCTTTTAAACTTAAAATTTGTGCATCATGATCTGAAAGGCCATTCACCTTTTTGCTAACAGAATGCCCCTCTAGTAATGAAGAATGAACAAAAATGTTGTCTATGGTTGTTATGCTGTTCCCTTGCACTCTCGTTGGAAAGAACACGGTTTGCATAAGATTATATGAATTAAAGAGGTCTACCAGCATCCTCTTCCTTGCACAATCACTTATACAATTAATATTGAAGTCACCACATATAACTAACTTCTTGTATTTCCTATAAAGTGAACCAAGAACCTCCTCTAGCTTTAGCAAAAATGTTGTGAAATCGGAGTCTGGGGATCTATAAATAACAACAGTGAGAAGTTTAGCTCCGTTAAATTTAACCACACCTGCACAACATTCAAACACCTTTTCAGTGCAGTACTTTGAAACATCAATTGACTCAAATGGGATGCCGTTTTTCACATACATGGCTACTCCCCCACACCGCAAAGAGCTCCTCGAAAAGCTGCCAGCCAACCTGTATCCTGGTAAAGGAAGCCTCTGAATTATCTCCTTATTTAAGAAGTGTTCAGATATACCAATAATTTCAGAGTCAACATCTATAAGCAGTTCACTAACTTTATCTCTAATACCTTGTATATTTTGATGAAATATACTAATTCCCTCATTACTTGGATACCTAAGCTTTGTCAAAAGTGATTCCCTTGTTAGAGAGACTTCCCTTAAGCAGGAATACCTATCAGCTGACTTCAATCTATAAAAGGTGCAGCTCTAACACCCACTACTGCAGGAATTTTCCCATGAGTGATCCCACCAACCCCACCTATGCTGTCACCTATAAGCTTTGCCAACCTCCCCTTCCCATACCTGTTGAGGTGCAGGCCATGTCTAGTGAAACCCGTCCTGCTGATGGACTCCACCGACACCACTGAAATGTGACCCATGCTTTCTGTCATCAGCGCACCCCCAAGTCTCATGTTATTACGCCTGACGGCTGTATTAAGATGAGGCCGATCGTGACGCTGAAACAGTTCCACGAAATGCACATTCGTGTTGCCAGTCTGAGTGGCTATCTTTTCCAGGTCATCATTTATGTTATACTCCCCATCCCTATCAATACTATTACCAGCCCCACCAACAATCACTACCTGATCCTCTTTAGTAAAATCCCTACATAACCCCCCTATGTTAACAGTCACCTGAGCCAACCCTGCATTAGGCTTCACAATGCTGGTGAACTGGTACTCACTCTCCAGCACTTCCTGCAACTGCTGGCCTACACCTCTGCCATGAGAACTACTTAACAGCAGAACCTTCTTCTTCCTCTTCGACTTTGCAACTGTTCTAGGCACCGTAACTACTGAGGTCTGCTGCATACTTCCTACATCTACAGCTACTAGAGATTTCTCTCCACTAGACTCTGTCAGTTGATCATATCTATTGTAAACACCAATAGTAAAACTATCTGAAAATCTTCTTCTCCTAGTAGATCTCTTGCCAACAGCCAGTTCCCATTCCCCAACCCCCTTCTCCCTCGCCGGCCGCGGTGGTCTAGCGGTTCTAGGCGCTCAGTCCGGAACCGCGCGACTGCTACCGTCGCAGGTTCGAATCCTGCCTCGGGCATGGATGTGTGTGATGTCCTTAGGTTAGTTAGGTTTAAGTAGTTCTAAGTTCTAGGGGGACTGATGACCACAGATGTTTAGTCCCATAGTGCTCAGAGCCATTTGAACCATTTGAACCTTCTCCCTCCTCATCCTATCTAGCTCCTCCTGTGCGTTTTTCAACTGCACCTGAAGGGCACAGATCTAGCCTACTAACTACACCACGAGTATTCCCAAATGAACACTCTGACAGATTCACGTTAACGACGACTTTCAGGCATAAAAAGTGAGGATAATTACATCCAAAGTCAAAAGGCAGTTGTTGGATGATGATGTTAACTCGTAGTACGCTTAATCCAGAAAAAATGTAACAACAGCTGTATAGGAGACCTACCTAAAAAACTTTAATGTTCTTAATTTGCGGGTGTAGTAGAGTGTCGTCAATTTAACCTCTTAGCCTAGTTACAGAAAAGGAAATAAATCTCAGTGGGATACTCGCGTAGCTACTTTGTACTCTCTCGATGTGTGAACATCCATCGGATTAACCTAGGGTTGTCATGCGCTTACTCTCTAGTACGCTCGGTTCTCGGAGCCACTCGAGAACTTTAGATACGGAAGCTAGTGTAGGTGGGAATTGCCAACATTGCAGAAAAAGTTTGACAACGGTGTGGTCTTCCACTTAAGGCCAGATGTACACTTCACTATCCTACATTCACTTTATACTTCATGGTTTTCCATGAAATATTCCGAATGATTTTCATTTAAGATGTGACAACGAGTATGTAAAACTCATTGTTTGAGCGCAAGACAAATGTTCGGCCCTGACCTAAGAATGCTCTCTTCTTTCTAGCGACCTGCTTTGGCCACCATGGTAGTAACGACAAAAGGTTTGCTGCAGCAGTGTCCTGTTGGTAATGATGCACTGGCTGCTTTAGAGTGAGGTTCGAATCTCGCTAGAGAAATGTTGCGGTTCATAATATTGTTTTCGTTCTCCTTATGCGATCTACAAACAGTCAGGACGAAATACAGCCAAGAAATCTTAAGATAATCTCTGCATTTTCAGCCATCTCAAAGACTCGAATCTGTATCTTATAGAAGTGAGCAGAAGTGTCTGGTTTGGAAACAATGAGTTCAACAAAAATGGCTCTAAGCACTATGGGACTTAACATCTCAGGTCATCAGTCCCCTAGACTTAGAACTACTTAAACCTAACTAGCCTAAGGGCATCACACACATCCATGTCCTACGCAGGATTCGAACCTGCGACCGTCGCAGCAGCGCGGTTCCTGACTGAAGCGCCTAGAACCGCTCGTTCACAGCGGCTGGCTGAGTTCAACACGAGACTAACTCTCCAAAGGCTTGATGGGATCATTAGTGACAGTGAATTGGGTTTTGTTCGTTATTCAGGGAATCAAAGCTCTAGACAAATGTTATGGGAGGAACGAACGCGCTGAGTAACATTTGAATGTGGTAAGTCTGGAGATGAAAAACCTATGGAATAGCAGAATCACACCCTTGTTCATACCTTTAGCTTTATGTCTGCATCAGAAAACACAAATTTTGCTTGTGAATACCATATGATTACTGCATTATATCAATAAATATGTCTATAGATTTTGCTTGTGCTTCTACTTATACCACCATGTTTTTACGCAACGGCGACTGTCCTGAACTGTTATCACTATATGACGCCTTGTAGCACCTACAAAAATTGTGCAGTATAATATTGCTTTCTGAAATTTACTAAGTCGGTCTAGCTGTTACTTTGTCTCCACACGGGTAGATATTTTCCCCATTCCTATCTTAATGTTTTGATAACCATCTCGGTGACGAATTTGAATGATTGGATGTGTGTATGGGCTCTAGCAGACGAAAGCGGTCTTGACGATATGAAGCATTTCACTATTGTGACTGAAACAGATTGCCTTTCTCTTTCATTACAACAAACTGTCATCATAAGACAGATACGCAATTCAACGGCATGTTCTGATATGTTTTAATCGACTTCAGTTATACTCACATCATTTTCTGCACAAGCAATTCATACTTTGCCACCCCCGTGTCGAAATTCGATGACACGTCGTTAGCAGCTACTAAGTTCTCACATCCACAAATACTCAGCATCCCCAAACCAAGCATTTCTGTCAAATAATATCTATTGTGTCACTTTCAGTTACTTTGTGTTCTTCAAAACTCCGATCATGGGATTCACAGTCATATGGCCTGTCTTCGATTCCATCGGATACGCATTGCACCGCTTTCGCTTGTTATACCACAGCCTTTTTTCATGAAAACTCACACAGCAACGATGAAGAATATTAAATTAGGTAAAATAAGAGGAGCAACATGTGCCGCAGATGGCAAGCAGTCTCTGTGACACTTAGGGAACGCCTGAGGAGCTGGTGGGCACAACCAGCACCCGCCTCCACTCTGCAGTACAAAAGCGTTCACAAGCAGAGACCGCCAACCTACAGCCCCACCACGGAAATGGTTTGGCACTGCACTGCCAAAGTGGCATGTCAGAATATGAAATTATGATTCTGCTTCTGTTAGACACATAATTGAGGAGCGCCGGAACAAAACCCGATATATCCACTTTTGATGTATTCGCGTGTTTGAGCTGTAGGGGGGAGATATGGGAGTAATAATACATGCTGCCACAAAATAATTTTCAGCACAACGCGACATCAAGTGTTTTATGGTGTGTTTCTTCTTTTTATAGCTTATGGAGCCATTTAGAAGATCACTATTTGTTACTTTCTGTATTAACAGCAAATGCGTATTTATCGGTTTTTGTTCCGGCGCTCCTCAATTTTAGTATGCAGACGGAATGCAGTACAGCGAGAAGACCTCAAAACGCTCCTCAACGCTGTTTGTTACGAGACCTCCAGCAGGAGCGGCGTAGGATGGGTGTAGCAGATGATAACGTTTCTTGTACAAAATTCCACGTCTTATGGTGTGGCCAGCGGCCAGAATGTGAAAGACTGCCAGACGCAGAGTTCTGAGGGATATCATGTTCATTACCATGGTTCTGTCGTAGGCGCGGCGGAGACTGGCAGCGATCGGGGGTTTTCGTCTAAGACCGTACTATTTGGAATACTTTCGAAGTGGTATACTTCAGAAGGGAAATTTAGAGTCATGTAGAGATTCAACCTCTGTTTCTCCTACTATTCTGAGTGTTTAAGGAGAGGTGTGACTTCACACGCCATATGATACAAATGGTTCAAATGGCTCTAAGCACTATGGGACTTAACATCTGAGGTCATCAGTCCCCTAGACTTAGAAACTACTTAAACCTAACTAACCTAAAGACATTACACACATCTATGCCCGAGGCAGAATTCGAACCTGGGAGCGTAGCTGCAGCGCGGTTCCGGACTGAAGCTCCTAGAACCGCTCGGCCACAGCGGCCGGCCCATGTGATACCTTACGTTAATAGTAGTGCACACCACTAAAGATATGGTGGAATGATGAAGTCGTGAAAATTGTGTTCTGTGTATAGTGGTTTCGAATCCTGCATTTCCATACATTTAAATTTGATGTAAGAGGTATTAGCTTTGGAGGACCACTACAGTTGTATCGTTTAAAGTATTCACAACATAACACTGTTTAAATGATGGTTACTACGAGACTTGTGTAACTCCAGAGATTCTATTTCAGTAACATTGGTATGCACGTTGTAACTAAAGAACCCTAACGCTCTACTTAGCGTCTACAATGCAGACCTGTCACCACTTTTTCCCTTTACTTATAGTGCTTTCTTGTTGGAATTTAAAAGGTAAAGGCTCTCTCTTTTAGTCTATAATCGGTATTGGTGTGCTCCCCGCATGTAAATAAACAGAAGACAATTGAATATGATGATTTATTTTTGACGTAACAAAACTGTATGATTTCTCTTTGATGCCTTCATCAGCATTGACGTGAATGACGTGAAAAGAAGTATTTCATGTTGGTCTTGGTCTTCTTGACCCATGGTCGTAAATCAATTTACAATACATAGTCGAGTGAACGACTGAAGGAAAGTGAAATGGAGTGATAGTGACTTATATGTATATTCTGCTTCTCTTATTTCATATAAATATCTTAACCATTGTTGCACACACGTTTGTGATTTATATACATTACACCTTAATGTTACAGAAAGATTAGGATACAATAACTTTACTTTTGTTTTAGTAACGTAAATATTCCAGAAAAGTAATCGAAGTGAACAAGCATTCATTTGTCTTAGACACAGTTTCTTCCATAATAACACAATAGATTCGGTACCGTGTCTGTTTCCATCCTTCTCTACAACAGTATGCAGCCGCCGGGAAAGAGTGGCAACACGATTCCGGATTAATCTTTTATTCTGTGACATCTCTTCCCACGCATTGTGAACTGCTTCAGACAGTGCTGCCTTGATTGTTGGTGCAGGTCTTCTACTGCTAATAATTTTCTGCGTATCTGGCCATGCTTTTGCTGTACACAGATGAGGTCAGCACCTTTAGGAGACCAGTCCGGCAGATAAACGTCTCCAATAATTTCAAACCAGTGTTTTACACAATTAGCTGTGTGGCACAGGGAAGGATTTTTCTAATATCTGTGCTGGTCCTGGAACGGCCTTCATCAGTATATGGAGTAAACTAATGTATTGATCGTCAATGGTACTCTGTAGACGTCCACAGCCAGGACAACGGTAGACGAGGGCTTCATCCGCCATCCTCTTCAGCCAGAAATGAATAGTAGACTTGCTGTATACTAGGGCACAAGAAATGACTTTGATACAGTATCCATCTACATAAAGCGTAAGAATGCGACATTTATCAAATTATTTCACCTGTGATATACCGCTTTGACGCAAGTAAGAATCTAGTGACAAAGCAAAAAGAAACAAAGTGCCATAGGAGGTGGAGAGTAATTCTTTCATCGCACAACACAGATTCATTGCCAACTACATGCTCTGAAAAAGATTTTGTAAGTAAGTAACTCGTAAGTATTGCTCTGAATGTCATGGAAATGCAAAAGACAGAGCTTTCAGAGATTAAAAGTTCAATTTAGTGATTGAAGAGATGTCGCTACAGTTCTCGTATGTTTTAAGCCAATTGTGCTTCCCCTTGTGTTACGCCATACAAGACGGTAATAAAACTGCACACAAGTGGAGGATGGCGTAGTGATTTAAGAGGTAAGCTTGTAATCTGTAATTGTCGCATTCGAATTCTCTCGGATCTACAAACTTTTATTTTTTGTAAGCGAATAATTGTTAGTGTAGGATGGAAACATAATTTTAGAGTTCAAAGTATTCGTAGTGCAGTATACATTTGTGTATATGGCTTCCAGTGGTCGCTGGAGGAAGGCACGGACAAATAATACCCACTATCTTCTACTCAGAGGATGAACTCAGCCTTTGCTTGATAATCAGATTCGAGTTTTTGCAATACCGTAGCCTCAGATGTTAAACACTGCTCCGACTAACGATTTCCGCAGTTACAGACACACATCTCGTGAAAGTAGTAGTGATGCAGGGCTATCAGACGAAACCGGGCCGGGACTGTGAGGACTTTGTTATTAATCCCCTTACTACCTCGACAATGAGCTTTTCTTATTAGAGAACGTTGTTACTTTAGACGTTTTTAGAGAAAACTAGAGTCCTTCAACTACGATGAAAGTTAGAATGAATCTTCTTAACAGTAGTAAATTGCGGTTTGTGAATAGATTCGTAGTCGCACTTAATCGCATTTCTTTTGTTGCAAGAGGAAAGATGCTGCCCGGCTGAACAAAAGGTGGAACAGAGTGAAACCTCTCGTGTTGGAAGGTTATTTGGTTTTACTCCATTGATTACAATATCAACTGAAACGAACAATGAAGTTGCCAGTAAGATGGCTCTGCAAGTGTTAATACTATGCTTCAATATCTGTGTCGTGTCCTAACACAGGATAGATGGAAGATAGGGGATCACAGGTCAGTCTGCAATTTCGGAGGTGTTAGGACAAAATGCAGAAAGACAGACTTCTAGCGATGGCAGGTTGATTGTTTGCAGTAGCACCAAGCACTGTCACAAGGCACCTATGAGAGGTGGGAATTTTACACTGAAGTTCCAAAGAAATTGGTATAGGCATCCGTATTCAAATACAGAGATATGTAAACAGGCAGAATACGGCGTTGCGGTCGACAACACCCATATAAGACAATATAATGTATGGCGCAGGTTTTAGATCGGTTACTGCTGCTACAACGGCAGATAACCAATATTTAAGTGAGTTTGAACGTGGTGTTATAGCCGGCGCAGGAGCGATGGGACGCAGCGTCTCCGAGGTAGCGATGAAGTGGTGATTTTCCCGTACGACCACCCGGTGAAACATCAAATCTCCGACATCACTGCGGCCGTAAAAAGATCCTGCAAGAATGGGGCCAACGACAAGTGAAGAGAATCGTTCAACGTGAAAGAAGTACAAACATTCCTCAAACTGCTGCAGATTTCAATGGTAGACCATCAAAATGTGTCAGCGTGCGAACCATTTAACGAAACATAATAAATAAGGGCTTTCAGAGTCCAAGGCCAGCTCGTGTACCCTTGATGTCTGCACGACACAAAGCTTTATGCCTCGCCTGGGCCCGTCAACACCGATATTGGACTGTTGATGACTGGATACTCGTTGCCTGATAGGAAGAGTCTAGTTTCAAGTTGTATCGAGCGGATGGATGTGTATGGGTATGGAGTCAACCTCACGAATCCATGGACCCTGCATGTCAGCAGGGAACTTTTCAAGTTGGTGGAGGCTCTGTAATGGTGTGAGGCGAGTACAGTTGGAGTAATATGGAACCCACGATACGTCTACGTATCACTCTGACAGTTGACACGGACGCCTGATCACCTGCATCCATCAATGTGCATTGTACATTCCGACGGACGTGGGCAATTATCGCAGGACAATGTGACACACCACAAGTCCAGAATTGTTACACAGTGGATCCAGGAACACTCTTCTAAGTTTAAACACTTCTGCTGGCCACCAAACTCCCCTGACATGATCATTATTGGGCATATATGGGATGCCTTGCAAAATGCTGTTCAGAAAAGAGCTCCATCCGCTTGTACTTTTACGTATTTATGGACAGCCCTGCAATTCCCTCCAGCACTGCTTCATACATTAGTCGAGTCCATGCCACGCCGTATTGCGTCACTTCTGCGTGCTCGCGGGGGCTCTACACGATATTAGGCAGGTGAACCAGTTTCTTTGGCACTTCAGTGTAAAACTCGATAGCATGCTCGCAGCAGGAGCCTCAGGGATACTCAGGAGTCTCATTAACTATGTTTATTTACAAATCAAACTAACTACTACGCTGAAGGTTAATTCTAGACATCATAAAAAGCAAAGTGTGCAACTGGTTGCACAACAGAAGTCAGTGTCTGAGGCCGAGGAGTGAGGGCTGACAGAAGCAGCGAACACTAGCAGCATTTTAAGTGAAAACTTCCAGAGCAGCACTCCAAGTGAGAGAAACAGATCTGTCGGAGCTTACTGCGGCTGGCAACAAGCGAAGCGGAGTTGGCGTTCCAATGATCTGACTGAGAACTGTGAGTACGAAAACAACGGTTTTTAAAGGATTTTGGTGGCGCACTATTTCTCCTCTCCTATGGTCGGTATACCAATCCACAAGGCATTTAACAGGCCTCAGCCAATCTGGAAAGTGGCTCTGCACCTCCAGGGAGCCTCTGGCCAATCTGATTCAGTTTCCTCCCCTCTCCTGCATAGTAGGTAGGGATGTATCTAGACTTTACATTAAAAAACTCCAGTTTTGGTGTAACAGCTTTCAGCTTGAAACAAAACGTCACGGTTCCTCCTTTTATGGACAGCATCAACATTGTTTTACGTCACTTGGCCCCGCCCAGAGGTCTTTCGCCAGTAGACACAGGTGTTGTAGCGTTCTAACGAGTGTAAGCCCACTGACATTGCGGTTCTCAGGGGCAAGTATCAAGCTTGCTGCCTCTGCTAAGACGTGACTTTTTGTGACCATCCTCTACTGTGACGCGATACAACAGAATCTAGAAGGTGGATCGAATTAGCAGTCAATTCTCTGAAGTGAAACTTCTACGCTAGGACAACTGTCCAGAGTGTCTGCAATTCGTAGTCCTCTAGACTGTTGACCTCCGATAACTTAAACGCTACTGCTTTTGCCTGCTCTCTGCGTTGTGTCTCTGATTTCCTATCTTGGATTGACCTTGCTGGTTTCCAACAGCCTTACGTTTAACAATATACAAGTCATTACATCGTCAATGTATGATATCTCCCTCCATGGGAAAAATTTGTTGGCAATCACTTGGCAACAAATTTGTAATCTGGCTTCTGTTGTGGTAAAAACGTTTTAGTTCTAAATATGACATTACACACATTCTTCGTTAATCACTTTAGTCGTTTTTCCATTTTTCAGTTTTTAAAGTTCAGTTGCCCGTTCATTTTTGAACACATGTCAACATCAATATAAAACTTTGCTTAATTTTTCACAGTACTTATACACACACAGATACATACGCATTGAAGCATCAATGTAAATCATTGGTTCATTTTTCACTGTACTTTACAGACACACAGAAACATCAGTTTACATCTTTGAATACATAACTTTTGATCTTTACATAATAAATTTTTTTCACGTTACATACATAAATATTTATTTACTTATTTTTCTTCGCATTACATGTACATAAACACTTCAGAGCAGAGCATTAAATGCGCTCATTACAACAATTAATGCGCAAAAGAACACACAAAATTTTTGTTTACGTTTTCCTCAGGCGATTCACAATAATAATTCCTTACCTATAATGAAGTTTTGCAGTATCGTGCACTATCTTTGATCTCTGCGTATAGCTGGCGTAGGTAACGAGGCTCTTTCCTCATTGAGCTCAAGCGCGATTGGATGTTCATCTCGCTCTTCACTATTTCCTCTGCTTGAATGAAGAGGCCGTGTACTACGAAAGTGTGTCATCTCTGACTCTTCACATGTCTTTACTATGGTCTTCCTCACACACACTCTGCCACAACAATCATTTCCATGTATACTAAAACATTCTCTAAAACACTTGCATTATCTATTCAAACAACATACGAACATGGTTAGTATTACAAATCCTAGGTAGGACCAGAATGGATAATAATACCAAAAGAAATCATGCTGCTCTTGGACAACTATTTCCTCTTCTATTTCCGCTATTTAATGACCTGCTACTTTAAGGCCATCTAAATGTTGTATTACGTGTTCCAGCGGCAGGTCTAATCGTAGCTCAGAAATGTTCCTCTTTTCCTGATTTATAATACTCAATAACCAATCACTATGTTTAAAGCTGGCACTGTGTCTTCGCTTATTATTTGCTCAGACTGTAAGAACACCTGTGCTCATAACATGTTAGTTTCCCTGTATCTTTGACCAGTGTGATTGTTGGCTTGTTGTCATTCTTCCTTTGGAGCATCGAATAACCACTGTTTCTGACTCAGTGGAGTCCAAATACTATCATTTAGTTTCTCAAACTTCCTAATACAATACTTTGGAATTTCCCTCACTGGCTGGAACATTGTAGCTTCACACGTTTCGTGATCATATGCGGCCGTGCGGGGTAGCCGCGCGGTCTCGGGCGCCTTGTCACGGTTCGTAATGCTGCCCCCGTCAGAGGTTCGAGTCCTCCCTTGGGCATGGGTGTGTGTGTTGTCCATAGCGTAAGTTAGTTTAAGTTGGATTAAGTAGCGCGTAGGATTAGGGACCGATGACCTCAGCAGTGTAGTCCCGTAAGAACTTACCACAAATTTAGAAAATTTGACCATACATGACATTAAAACAAACTTTTGTTTACAAATATTGCAAACGCGGTCTATATCCTTACTCAACATGTGGTCGTTACTCAATTTTGCATAGTGCTGCTTGGATTCATCAGTTACCAAATAATCTTTCTCTGGTTGTATGTACATAAACAAACGTTGATTTCCATCAGCTTCGGAAGGTAGGGGTAGTTTCGTAAACTTCTTAATACAATCGTTGAGAATTTCCACTACTGGTTGCAACATCCTAGCTTTACACGTTTTGTGATCGTACGGGGACATTAAAACAAACTTTTGTGTACAAATTTTGCGATCGTGATCTATCTCTTTACACAGCTGTTGGTCGTTACTCAGTTTTGGATAGTACTCCATGGATTCATCAATTAAAAGATTACCTTTCTCTGGTTGTATGTACATCATCAGGACGCAAATACAGTGGCTCATGTCCTGGGGGAAAGAATAATTCCAAAATTTGGGATGCCCTCAATAATAATCAGTGATAATTGTAGCATTTTTTTGAGTAACGCATTGAAGAGAGTGTGCAGATAATTCAGAATTGACAGGGTACAGACTTCCTGTTACCATCCACAATCGAGTGGAGCATTGGAAAGACCATACCAATATATAAAAGAAATCCTGAGACGCTATGTAAATAGGACTCAATCAAATTGGGACGAATGGTTTCCATTCGAGGTTTTTGTATAAAGTTCCACACCCCATAGCTCCAAGAGTTATACACTACATTAGCTAAATTCCGGTAGAGCTGATTGTCCTTTTCTTATCCACAACAAAGCATCTGCTACACAGTTGTTCTTATCCCTTCTGTATTCAGTTTCATAACAATACTCCTCTAATTTCAATCTGAACTGCGTTAAACGTGAAGTCGGATCGCTAACCGACCCACTGCAATGGTTTATTATCTGTACAGATGGTAAACTTATGGCGAAACAAATATGGTGTGAAATGTTTGAAGCACATACTACAACCAATAGCTCTGTCAGTGGTGCTATATTTTCGCTTTGTCTTTTTCAGAGTTCTCACAACACATGCAATTGCAACGTCATTACCTACCTTCCCTTGGCCAATAGCTTCCTTGCTTGCATCAGTCGTAGCTATAAACTCTTCTGAAAAATTTAGATACTACAATATGAGAGGAGTGAGTAGCGTCTCTCGTAGGACTTGGAAGTCATCTTCTTGCTTGGCGTCCCATTCATACTTAACATTTTTCTTCAGCAACTCATGTACTGGTTTTGCCATTTTACTAAAGGCACTTAGGAACCATATATAGCACCCGACTAACCCGATAAATGTTTTTTATGCTTTTGTTGTATTGAGCTTCGGATACCCCGCCACTGCTTTTCACTTATTTGGGTCTGGCTTTGATCCATCCTCGGCTGAGACATGTCCCAGATATCTGACCTCTTTCCTTAAAAATTCACGTTTATCCACCTGTAACTTCAAATGAATTGTGTTGGTTCAAATGGCTCTGAGCACTATGGAACTTGACATCTGAGGTCATCAGTCCCGTAGAACTTAGAGCTACTTGAACCTAACTAACCTAAGGACATCACACACATCCATGCCCAAGGCAGGATTCGAACTTGCGACCGTAGCGGTCGCGCGGTTCTAGACTGAAGCGCTTAGAAGCGCTCGGCCACAACGGCCGGCTGAATTGTGTTACCTTAGCCCCTGGAAACCACGCCCAAGCGGGCACTAGATACACCAAAAATTACTACATCGTCTAAATAAATAGACATTTCTTTACCCTGTTGGGTAGACCGTTCGCCGGGTGCAAGTTTTTCGATTTGATGCCACTTCGGCGACTTGCGCGTCGATGGGGATGAAATGATGATGATCATGAGGACAACACAACACCCAGCCCCTGAGCAGAGAAAATCTCCTACCCAGCCGGGAATCGAACCTTTTTTTTTTAACAATATCATAAAATTTTATTTCTTGTAACGATGTACAAAGATAACAGTGAGCTATAAAATTTATGACTTTCGTACGATTCAATTTTTCCATGTAGTAAATTTTCCTTTTACATTCCTTTGTTGTTTTTCTTCATGTCAAGAGTTCATTGGATAGTTCATCCGTGTTATTTGCTTGTATTCAGTTTTAGGCACACAGTTCGCTACAGTCAATGTCAATTTTGTTAATTTCGTGGTGTGGCAGTAAATACAGTAACAATAGTGGCAAATATACAGTACAGATTATTAAAATGAAGGTTATTATGTTTAACGAGGGTTACAAGCTACTTGGAGCGAAGAGAGATAATACGTATTAATGTCAGATAAAAAAAAGGGGAGAAGGAAGGAATTTAAATACGAGAGCACTATTTCACACATGAAGTAGTAAAATTCGATATGAAGGACTACAGGGGTAGTTGGGTTTGGCACGATTTTAATTTTTGTCGAATCGAGTTTAATGGCAGATAGTGGCACAGATTTGAGATTAGCACTTCCGTAGGTAAAAATCACTGTGTATCACTTTTGCATGAACAATCACTGGGGCACTTTGATTATTATTGCGCGCTTCACTAGGGCACTTTTACTGTGTTGCGGGCGGAGGGCGGTTGACGGGGCGTGGCTGGGGGCGGGGGCGGGGGCGGCGGCCGCTGTCCTCCCTCAGCTGTGTCTCCATCTGCAGCAGGCGGGGCGACCACCTCACGCTTTTCTGAAGGCCGCCTCCAGGACTATCCGTAGGAAATTCATGAATTCTGTTTGGTAGCTTTTGGACACCATGGCTTTTCTGTTTTCGTCCCATAGGTATGTGAGATATTCAATTTCGTTTTTGTGTTTGAGCCCTTAAGCCGTCGGCACACGGACCGTGCATCCGAACGTTGAGCGTTGAGCGTGCCCAGTTTCTGACGTCATTGCGTGGAACAGCACGTTCGGGAGTCTTTCCGAACGTGCAGAGCAATATCTTGCATGTCTGATACTCTGAGCGTGCGTCTGAGCGTTGACCAATGAGATGGCACAACGCCACCTACGTCACACGCACGCCGTCTCCCTTCCGTAGAGTTGTGAGGCGCCATATTGGCATTCATTTCAAGCCTATGCGTATATATGCCGTTTCTGAGCACCAGCAAGTTGAGAATCACTGGAAAACCCGTAGTTAATTGTGTGATTCGTTCCAATAACATAATGAGAAACATCATATTCGTGGCAAAAAAATTATTGTAACTTGCGTATTATCAGAGTAGGCTATTTGAAGGCAGCGACACACTGAAGATCCACCCAAAACGCAGTGTTCTTGGTACAATTTGTTATAATTAAATTTCAATTAGTAACATATCTACGATTAAGGTTTTAAGAAAGGCGTAACATAATATGATTAGATGCACTGGATGTGGCGTGGGTTTAGCGCCGGCACGGTAGCTCAGCGTGCTTGGTCAGAGGGTTAGCTACCTTCTGTAATAAAAAAAACTGAGTGAATGGATCAACAAAGAACATGAACGGCTGTCATCGGACGTCCGCCACGAACAAATCCATCGAACAATACAGAACAAAATGAGATTAAAAAAAAAGCGTGATCGGTCAGAGAGTTGGTTGGCCTCTGTAATAAAAAACTGAGTGAATGGATCAACAACGAACTTGAACGTATATCATGTGACGTCCGCAACGACCAAACACAACAATCAACGATGAACAAAAGGGAAAAAAAAGCGAAATGAGTACCGTCACTGTCCTGTATAAAGTTGTTTGTTGGTGCGGTGGTTCGCGTCTTGACACTTCCAATTTTTTTCCTAACATTCGCGTTTTTATTAGGTTCTGATACTTTATTATTAGTTTAATATAAGTATATGATATATCTGATATTATGTAAAAGATAAGTTCACCTTTTTTTGAGGGGTGACTTTGTTGGATTGGCTTAATCTACAGGACAGCTTGCGCTACTTGTATAACGATATTTTGCTCCTTTTTCTTTTACGTTTCGTAATTCACATGTTGCAAAGTTTCTGCTACTGGGTAGGAACAGTGATCAAGTAAGACTGATCTTGGGGCTTTACTAAAATGTGGGAATGATGAAATAATGTTTATCTTATGCGGAGAAGTATTCCAAATTTGTACCGCACTGTTTGTAACGGAACTTTTATAAGTCTGTGTCCTTAATGGTTCGATATGGTACTTCCCTTTTCGTGGACGAAGGAGGAAATGTGCGTTTTAATAGAGGTAACGTGGTGTGGTGTGCCTACTTTAAGACCTTCGGTACACACACCATCAGATTATTTGAGTGTCAGCAATATGTCTCGTGGTCTTATCGTGGCGTGTTTATCTTCTGCCGTTAGGTCAGTCAATAGAAATGCCACTTGCACGCTTAGAGTAGCAGATTGACGGTGAGCAACTTTAAACAGAACTTGATTAATTTTCACACACATTTATTAAAATAATAACAACATAAAATTACTTAACTTGATTCTGGATGCTATTTACAATTGACAATCTGAAGTTCCTTTGGTATTGGTACGTTAATCTCATTTTCACATATTTCTGATATTTGACAAAGTGTCTATACATTTCTCTTCATGTCTATGTACAGGAATATGATAATCTTATTAGGCGCAGATTGAAACTTGACTATAGACTGGTACAGACTAATGCAGACTAAGGCAGACTGATGCAGACTGACTATCGGAGGTCTGTACACTCTTTATAATACCTCGAGCGTTCAGGTATCACTGCGCGAGTGTGATCCACGAGGAGAAGAGGTTCTACGTTAGCAGCAATCTCATTGGCTGCGTTACATATTAATACGCGGATCGGCGGAAGCAGAATTTGGTCCGTCTCTAAGACAGCGCCATCTCGTAGAGCGGAGACGGACGAGCGCTGCGCCTGCGCTGTTGTGCTTAGCGGGGCGCGCTCTATTTGGAGAGTTGTGTACGCGCTGACTACGCGGAACCATGTACACAGCACGTGGGAAATTTACGCGCGCCCGTTGAGTAAATAGTGTGATTTACTAACTTGAAACATCCGTCAACTGCCGCTGGAGTGCGTTGCGATCGCGTATACCACGTTGGCTCCAACGTACCGTATGCACGAGTCGCATCGTTCCTGAGAGTTCAACAGGACGTTGAATTTGGCACGCTCAACGTTAACGTTCGACAGCACGGTCCGTGTGCCTACGGTTTTAGGATCGATATTCTGTCGCGCTGACCACTCAGCTACTGGGGGTGCACGCGTTGTTAGGTGACGCCGTGACTTACTTTGGTTACTGATGAGCTGTGTAGAGGCGGGGCAAGGCGAGTCGAGTCGAGTGAGGTGAGACGCTAAGGTGAGATGGGCAGAACGTTGCTTTCAGCTGTGTTGCCTGCTGCCGGCTACTCGTTGGCCGCCGCCGCTGCTGCTGCCGCTACGCCACTGGAGCGCGCTGCCGTCACGTGTTTTTGCCCTGGTAGTCCTGTTACGACCGAGACCACCGCTCCGTCTCGTTGTCGCCCGGCTGTTCCCACGACCCCCGCGTTGTCGTGAACTCGTGTTGACAGGGCGGCCCCAGCCGCTTCTTCCGTAGCCCAGAGTCTCATCGAGAGACTGTCAGAAAGCACCTTTCATCGCACACACTTGTAGTGTGGACAGCAGAGGGCAGAAGCTGATGCATCGTGTACTTGGCAAACCATCACCGGCTGCACTTCATCTCACCGTGGCTCCGTTACCTGGTGTAAATTTACGCGGCAATGTGGCGAGCAATTAATATTTCAGGGAAAATAGGAGCATTTCACCTGATGTTATTTATCGGTCACACTGTGTTCTTGATCTTTTTACAATGAAATTATTGTCGGGTATTCTAGCACGTTTAACATCAGTGGCGTCCTGCACGGTCCACTAAATGACGAAATTTAGCCAACATAATATTATCATAAAAATAGTTCTATAATGCACTATTTCACACATGAAGTAGTAAAATTCGATATGAAGGACTACAGGGGTAGATCGGTTTTCACGATTTTGATTTTCGTCGAATCGAGTTTAATGGCAGAGAGTGGCACAGATTTGAGATTAGCACTTCCGTGGGTAGAAATCTCTGTAATGTATTGCGAATACATAGAAAGAAGGATCCTTTATTGTATGATTATATGATAGCGGAACAAACACTGGTAGCAGTTACTTCTGTAAAATATCTGAGAGTATGCGTACGGAACGATTTGAAGTGGAATGATCATATAAAATTAATTGTTGGTAAGGCGGGTGCCAAGTTGAGATTCATTGGGAGAGTCCTCAGAAAATGTAGTCCATCAACAAAGGAGGTGGCTTACAAAACACTCGTTCGACCTGTACTTGAGTATTGCTCATCAGTGTGGGATCCGTACCAGATCGGGTTGACGGAGGAGACAGAGAAGATCCAAAGAAGAGCGGCGCGTTTCGTCAAAGGGTTATTTGGTAACCGTGATAGCGTTACGGAGATGTTTAGCAAACTCAAGTGGCAGACTCTGCAAGACAGGCGCTCTGCATCGCGGTGTAGCTTGCTGTCCAGGTTTCGAGAGGGTTCGTTTCTGGATGAGGTATCGAATATATTGCTTCCCCCTACTTATACCTCCCGAGGAGATCACCAATGTAAAATTAGAGTGATTCGAGCGCGTATGGAGGCTTTCAGACAGTCGTTCTTCCCGCGAACTATACGCGACTGGAACAGGAAAGGGAGGTAATGACAGTGGCACATAAAGTTCCCTCCACCACACACTGTTGGGAGGCTTGCGGAGTATAAATGTAGATGTAGATGTAGAATGTGTGTAAACACATTTAAATACTTCTTATTTGAGAGAGTCTGATTTTCGATGTAGTGAGTATTAATAATATAGTAACAAGACAGTTCATCTTTTCCAGTAACTCACCCCCATGTTCCAGCAGAATTTGTGAGTAGAGCTTCATTACTACTTTAGCAAATAAATGGTTGTTAAATGTGGCTTTTCTGTTGTAGATGCACAATGTCGAGATAATCACATTTAGATACAACGTAATCACCCTCTGTAAAGCAGATCCAAATGGGAATGGGGTTTATGAACAGATTTTTCACAAAGGAGTAAACGTCTTTGGATTATTTTCTTTTTCCATGTGTAGTCCAGCGTATCGCTACTCCCATTGGCGTTTTACAGTCAAAGGTGGTATTTTGTATCCTGGACTCATGTCCAAATTTTTATTGTTTAATACGTTTCCTCACCTTTAATATAACACTTATGTATTATATTTGAGACTGACTTAACCATTCCCACGTAGTTTTCGGGTAAATAATTAAAACTATAGACAGACAGAACACATTTTATAATCTTCTCTCTGTCTGGAAGGTCATTTGCTGATTTTGGGGTGTTCTTACTACTTCTGCAGGCAAATTGTAACAACACTATTAAACACAACACAGCAACTGTTCTGCAGTTTGCACCAAACAGAAGCGATTAGGACACTGTATTAAATACATTATAAATACTTTCTTCCACAGAGTCAAATAGACCATCCATTCTGTTGTTGTATGTAATACCCTTCAGTCTGATGATCCCATGTTCTTTATCTGAGGATGTAAAAAGTTTCTCACAGTCACATGCATTGACAATTATAAAATATATAACACAATTACCAATAACATCATTCACTCCTAGGCTTGTGATTTGACGTATAAATGTGCTATGTATCTTTGTTCACCAGTCTCAGTTTTCATAATAATATTACTGTTTCCCTTGGTGGTCTTCTCCCTTCCCATCCCCAGACACACTTTCAAAGGTTTTGCCCACACTCTGTGACATTGCAGCCCAATAAAGTTCACCTATGCCAAGTTCAAATGATTGGAACTTCAAAATAACTGAATTATGCCAAGTTTAAAATGTGCAAGTTGTCAGTCGTGAGCTTTGACTTATGTTGTCAGTTTAATATCTGGACCGGTCCAGACTCCCAGAATTCAAAATGCTTCCCATATGTTCAGATACAATATGTACAAAAAGCTGCACACTGAATAACGCGCAAATGTGTTCAGGACAGTCAGGAGCGGTTAGGCGAAGTCCCTTCATTTGAAGCAAAATGTCAGGTTAAACTATAATGAAAATTTATTCAGATTCAGTATACAGCGTCACAAAGAGGACGCCACCAGTTCAGAGGTGTTGAAATAGGGGGCTGAGAGGAAGCCATCAGGAAGACAAGGGTAGGTGCGTCTGTTCGGTTCGAGAGCCAGCGTAGGAGAGAGCGTCGCCTTCGTGGCTACGTATCTTCGCTGATCGCTCGAGAGTCTAACGTCATACATCCCTGGCACACTACTGCTTACCGCAGCAGTACACTACTGGCCATTAAAATTGCTATACCACGAAGATGACGTGCTACAGACGCGAAATTTAACCGAAAGGAAGAAGATGCTGTGATATGCAAATGATTAGCTTTTCAGAGCATTCACACAAGGTTGGCGCCGGTGGCGACACCTACAACGTGCTGACATGAGGAAAGTTTCCAACCGATTTCTCATACATAAACAGCGGTTTACCAGCGTTGCCTGGTGAAACGTTGTTGTCATGCCTCGTGTAAGGAGGAGAAATGCGTACTTTCACATTTCCGACTTTGATAAAGGTCGGATTGTATCCTATCGCGATTGCGGTTTATCGTATCGCGACATTGCTGCTCGCGTTGGTCGAGATCCAATGACTGTTAGCAGAACATGGAACCGGTGGGTTCAGGAGGGTAATACGGAACGCCGTGCTGGATCCCTGCGGCCTCGTATCTCTAGAAGTCGAGATGACAGGCATCTTATCTGCATGGCTGTAACGGATCGTGCAGCCACGTCTCGATCCCTGAGTCAACAGATGGGGACGCTTGCAGGACAATAACCATCTGCACGAACAGTTCGACGACGTTTGCAGCCGCATGGACTATCAGCTCGGAGACCATGGCTGCGGTTACCCTTGACGCTTCATCACAGACAGGAGCGCCTGCGATGGTGTACTCAACGACGAACCTGGGTGCCCGAATGGCAAAACGTCATTTTTTCGGATGACTCCAGGTTCTGTTTACAGCATCATGATGGTCGCATCCGTGTTTGGCGACATCGCCGTGAACGCACGTCGGAAGCGTGTATTCGTAATCGCCATACTGGCGTATCACCAGGAGTGATGGTATGGGTTGCCATTGGTTACACGTCTCCGTCACCTCTTGTTCGCATTGACGGCACTTTGAACAGTGGACGTTACATTCCAGTTGTGTTACGACCTGTGGCTCTACCCTTCATTCGATCCCTGCGAAACCTTAAATTTCAGCAGGATAATGCACGACCTAATGTTGCAGGTCCTGTACGGGCCTTTCTGGATACAGAAAATGTTCGACTGCTACCCTGGCCAGCACATTCTCCAGATCTCTCACCAATTGAAAACGTCTGGTCAATGGTGGCCGAACAACTGGCTCATCACAATACGCCAATCACTACTCTTGATGAACTGTGGTACCGTGTTGAATCAGCATGGGCAGCTGTACCTGTACACGCCATCCAAGCTCTGTTTGACCCAATGCCCGGGCGTATCAAGGCCGTTATTACGGCCAGAGGTGGTTGTTCTGGGTACTGATTTCTCAGGATCTATGCACCCAAATTGCGTGAAAATGTAATCGCATGTCAGTTCTAGTATAATATATTTGTCCAATCATACCCGTTTCTCATCTGCATTTCTTCTTGGTGTAGCAGTTTTAATGGCCAGTAGTGTAGTTGCGCCATGCACTCTGCAGTTTTTCCCGTGGATAACTCAATGATATTCACGTGGACACCTCGTGGCGTGATTGTGTCGGGTAGCCAGGTCAAGCCAGCTCCGAGCAGGGCTTTTACTTTACCTGAATTTGAAAGGCAGATAATAAAAATTTTTAAAATTTTGTTTTTTCCGTATAATAATTCCTTTAGCGGTCCTGCACACTCCTCCACCTTCTACAGGAGCAATAATTACAACTCAAAATTATTTAAAGAAGTGTGAAGTTGTTCCTTTAGACAGGGTGGTGTTGGGCATAGGGGCCTTACAGACTAAAAGGACGGAAAGGTTCTACTTTTAATTTTCGGTTAATTTCTTTGCAAGGGCATTCTGTAATCCTAAGTTTACAATAAACTGGTAATTGCTGCTGCACGATGGATGGCCGACTGGCCTTACAAACACTCGGCTGTAGCAGGGCGGCGCGGCGGATCCATTGGTATGGCCGTAGCTCCCTAGTGGCCAGCCACTGGTTGTCGGCTCAGAGGTAACAGCGTAGCGCCTGGACACCCCCACGAGTACAGGCCATGTGAGAGTGCTTACGAAGACAACAGGAGTACATGATAAAGGGGCACATAGTATTGAGGTAACAAAATAAAGTGTACATAATTATCCAGAGGACTAGCCTACTCGGTAGAGTTTCATTTAGATAGGTCAAACATTTGTTTAGTCTTTCCTTACGATAGCATAAGCTTACGTGTATGCATTTTCCATCTTAAGCTATTGGGTGTATAAATGAACCTCAAACTACAGTTCTTGCTTAACTCTACGGACGTTCATTGGACTCAAAGACCGTAGTAATGATAGGAAGTGTTTGACACGAGATTTGATATCATCTCCTTGCAAACTAGTTCTATACTGTGTGTGGGTGTCCATGCCTCAAGAGTACTTACTCGAAGTGTTGCAATTCAAAATAGGGAGGTGGAAACAGAATATGGTAGTGTGACAGTCATAGTAGGGTTACGACACGGAATATAAACGAGTGCTACCCACGAGGGTAACAACTGGCTGATTAGGTATTGACACAAGTTGGGTGCAAAAGGCTTGGAGGTTTCCGATAGTAAACGTACTGTTTCGCACTGGCTGTACTCAAACGGATTTCAAGGTGTAAACTGAAGTAATCCTCAGTATACATGCAACTGCTAAGTCTGTACGCTTATAGCTAAAGCTAATAGCTAACTCACGCGAGAAGATAAGGTTGGTAAAATTCAGGTTGACATGTTGGACAGTAACTACAGCGTCGTCCATTGATAGAGACTGGGCCAAATATCTCACGAAATAAGCATCAAACGAAAAAACTACAAAGAACGAAACTTGTCTAGCTTGAAGGGGGAGACCAGATGGCGCTATGGTTGACCCGCTAGATGGTGCTGCCATAGGTCAAACGGATATCAACTACGTCTTTTTAAACAGGAACCCCCATTTTTATTACATATTCGTGTAGTACGTAAAGAAATATGAATGTTTTAGTTGGACCACTTTCTTCGCTTTGTGACAGAAGGCGCTGTAATAGTCACGAACGTGTAAGTACGTGGTATCACGTAACATTACGCCAGTGCGGACGGTGTTTGCTTCGTTATACATTATCCGTGTTAAAATGGACCGCTTACCGATTGCGGAAAAGGTCGATATCGTGGCTATTGTGATCAAAATGCCCAACGGGCGTGTGCTATGAATGCTGCTCGGTATCCTGGACGACGTCATCCAAGTGCCCGGACCGTTCGCCGGATAGTTACGTTATTTAAGGAAACAGGATGTGTTCAGCCACATGTGAAACGTCAACCACGACCTGCAACAAATGATGATGCCCAAGTAGGTGTTTTAGCTGCTGTCGCGGCTAATCCGCACATCAGTAGCAGAGAAATTGGGCGAGAATCTCAAAAACGTCGGTGTTGCTACATCAACATCGATTGCACCCGTGCCGTATTTCTATGCACCAGGAATTGCATGGTGACGACTCTGAGCGTCGTGTACAGTTCTGCCACTGGGCACAAGAGAAATTACGGGACGATGACAGATTTTTTTCACGCGTACTATTTAATGACGAAGCGTCATTCACCAACAACGGTAACGTAAACCGGCATAATATGCACTATTGGGCAACGGAAAATCCACGATGGCTGCGACAGATGGACCATCAGCGACCTTGGCGGGTTAATGTATGGTGCGGCATTATGGGAGGAAGGATAATTGGCCCCCATTTTATCGATGGCAATCCAAATGTTGCAATGTATCCTGATTTCCTACATAATGTTCTACCGATGTTACTACAAGATGTTTCACTGCATTACAGAATGGCGATGTACTTCCAACATGATGGATGTCCAGCACATAGCTCGCATGCGGTTGAAGCGGTATTGAATATCATGTTTCATGACAGGTGGATTGGTCGTCGAAGCACCATATCATGGCCCGCACGTTCACCGGATCTGACGTCCCCGTATTTCTTTCTGTGGGAAAGTTGAAGGATATTTGCTATCGTGATCCACCGACAACGCCTGACAACATGCGTCAGCGCATTGTCAATGCATGTGCAAACATTAAGGAAGGTTGGTTCAAATGGCTCTAAGCACTATGGGACTTTACATCTGAGGTCATCAGTCCCCTAGAACTTAGAACTACTTAAACCTAACTAACCTAAGGACATCACACCTGCCGGAGGCAGGATTCGAACCTGCGACCGTAGCGGCCGCTCGGTTCCAGACTGTAGAGCCTAGAACCGCTCAACCACAACGGCCGGCATTGAACATCAATGGCTGGTGTTAAGTCGCCATGGATAGCAGTATCACATACTCCAGTGGGTGTACTTAAACACGGTAACAATGCAATGCAAAATACTATCGGGATGTTACGCTGGTTGGCACAGTGCTAAAGTTCGTTATCACATCATGATGTCAAGGTATCGTTTCCAGGTATTGTTAACGGATGCTCGGCAGGCTGTTTTGATGACAGGGAGGTTGATAGAAGACATTCAGTACTCTTTTGTTAGCTCCCGACTGGTTAAGATTTGACGCTGATGCATCAGCATGGAATCCCTTGTTTCGAAAAAAAAAAACTTTTTACGATAGGAATAAGGAACAAAGCTTATACGAAATATTCAACTGTCTCGCTCAGCCCTCAACGAAGCGTCGAAGGCGAAATACACAGCGTTGCAACACGTAACGTGGAAAGCGAAACAATTTCTCAGTAGTCATGTAGTTCTTCAACAGTAGCGGGTACAATTATAATGCCGCGGACCCTTGTTGCAGGATAAGTGCGTGAATTGTTAGCATACTCAGTCAGTTCCACAAGAAAGAGTACGCCGTTATATGTACGAAATAAAAGACTCTATAATAAATATATGTTTACATGAAAGTACATGTTATTAATAATTGCACAATTACCTAATAGTTTATCCAATCGCTGCCATTATCGATTATAGCTTGGCACCTTAGCCCTCTCTCCGGTAAATTATCGACGTTTCCACCCTCTAAACATCGTTTGACGCACTTCGCAAGGAACGTCTTTGACTTCCTAAGAATTTTAGCAGCAGCTTCATATGAAAGCTTTGGTCCCTTTGCATGTTTTACAAGGAACACTGCCTCGTGACGCTTCACATATTTTGCACTCATTTTAAACTGCAACCGGCAAAACAAAACATTCAACTCCCTCACAGTTTATCTATACACTGTGCAAAAGCTCTTTGATTACAAATTTGAGGCCACTACCAGAGATGTCGCTGCGAACGTTACATTTAAAATTATGGCATTCACTTTCTTGTGGAACTTGATGAAAATGGTTTCTCCTAGACGTCTGGAAAACACTCTCGCTTCGTTAAATGATGGCGATAGGAATAACCGAAGGTGCAGATTGGTAACGTTTGGGTGCTTTAGGGATGGGTGCTTTAGACAGATGATAAGCACGTAATCTCAACTTCAATCGACGCTTTCCAGAGGAGCCTTACATTGCGCACTGTGGAGGTTGTCTGTTCAGTCCGAAGTTAAATGATGAAAATTAGAGCGGTTGCGGGAATAGCAGCCTTCAAGCATTTCTTTGGACACAGGATGGGATAAATGGAGCGTATGTAAATGGGTTGGTGACAGACGGGATAACGAAATCAGAATTTACGGAATTCGAAGTACTTATGCTATTTTGTTCCTCCAAAAGGGGTCACTGAATGGGGTATTATCAACATTTGATTTCTACAAACCAGTAGGGTGCTCGGTGGAGGTCACGACACAGGAGTATCGGTTAATCATCTGGAGCTACCTAGTATCCACGTATAAAAATACACTCCTGGAAATGGAAAAAAGAACACATTGACACCGGTGTGTCAGACCCACCATACTTGCTCCGGACACTGCGAGAGGGCTGTACAAGCAATGATCACACGCACGGCACAGCGAACACACCAGGAACCGCGGTGTTGGCCGTCGAATGGCGCTAGCTGCGCAGCATTTGTGCACCGCCGCCGTCAGTGTCAGCCAGTTTGCCGTGGCATACGGAGCTCCATCGCAGTCTTTAACACTGGTAGCATGCCGCGACAGCGTGGACGTGAACCGTATGTGCAGTTGACGGACTTTGAGCGAGGGAGTTTAGTGGGCATGCAGGAGGCCGGGTGGACGTACCGCCGAATTGCTCAACACGTGGGGCGTAAGGTCTCCACAGTACATCGATGTTGTCGCCAGTGGTCGGCGGAAGGTGCACGTGCCCGTCGACCTGGGACCGGACCGCAGCGACGCACGGATGCACGCCAAGACCGTAGGATCCTACGCAGTGCCGTAGGGGACCGCACCGCCACTTCCCAGCAAATTAGGGACACTGTTGCTCCTGGGGTATCGGCGAGGACCATTCGCAACCGTCTCCATGAAGCTGGGCTACGGTCCCGCACACCGTTAGGCCGTCTTCCGCTCACGCCCCAACATCGTGCAGCCCGCCTCCAGTGGTGTCGCGACAGGCGTGAATGGAGGGACGAATGGAGACGTGTCGTCTTCAGCGATGAGAGTCGCTTCTGCCTTGGTGCCAATGATGGTCGTATGCGTGTTTGGCGCCGTGCAGGTGAGCGCCACAATCAGGACTGCATACGACCGAGGCACACAGGGCCATCACCCGGCATCATGGTGTGGGGAGCGATCTCCTACACTGGCCGTACACCACTGGTGATCGTCGAGGGGACACTGAATAGTGCACGGTACATCCAAACCGTCATCGAACCCATCGTTCTACCATTCCTAGACCGGCAAGGGAACTTGCTGTTCCAACAGGACAATGCACGTCCGCATGTATCCCGTGCCACCCAACGTGCTCTAGAAGGTGTAAGTCAACTACCCTGGCCAGCAAGATCTCCGGATCTGTCCCCCATTGAGCATGTTTGGGACTGGATGAAGCGTCGTCCTACGCGGTCTGCACGTCCAGCATGAACGCTGGTCCAATTGAGGCGCCAGGTGGAAATGGCATGGCAAGCCGTTCCACAGGACTACATCCAGCATCTCTACGATCGTCTCCATGGGAGAATAGCAGCCTGCATTGCTGCGAAAGGTGGATATACACTGTACTAGTGCCGACATTGTGCATGCTCTGTTGCTTGTGTCTATGTGCCTGTGGTTCTGTCAGTGTGATCATGTGATGTATCTGACCCCAGGAATGTGTCAATAAAGTTTCCCCTTCCTGGGACAATGAATTCACGGTGTTCTTATTTCAATTTCCAGGAGTGTACTTATGATGACTTCAAAAGTCATTGCGACAAATGAATTCAAAGCGGCGGTTGATAATGTCCATATGGACACAAAAATCATTCATAACTTCATGTTACGTCGTCTGTAGGATGCGAGTCATATTCTGAGTTAAACACTTTTCAACTCTCCTCTCTACTGTCCGAGTAAGTCTCAGCACTAAACTACGGCGGTCTGTGATGACAGTGGGTTTGACAGTGGCAAAGTAATTACATGAACTGCACACTAATAAAATATTTGAAACGAGTTATGGCATCTCCAATACATAACGTACACGTGCAATAACATCATATGAAAAAACACTAACGTGCTTCTCAGGAAGCAACATACATGACACAATAAAAGGGGGAGGGTGGCAGGAGAGGCAAAGTCGGGGGTAAGCTAACTAGTAATATCGCAGTATTATCGTTGCATGTTTTATTAGGACACAAACGTCTTTTTATGGCAAAGATAATTGGTTGACTGAACGGTGTGTAACATTGATGAGAACGGTAAAAACATTGCTGATTGCTGGTCCTAGGGAGGTTCTAATGAATTTCAGAGTTAAATATAATTTATCAGTTCTGGAAGTATATTTATTAATGATTGATCTTCTTTTAAATTTAGGGGCGAGCATTTGAATACTAATTGTGGTGTAGTAACGGAAAAATCACAATGAATTTGTACTATATGATAAAAGAATTCTCAATTACATGGATAGCATTAGGTGAACTAATTATTTATAAAATGTACTCTATAACAGTAAACGAATTCACCAGATAAATTTTACAACGTAATGTAATGAATGAACGAAAAATTCTCGTTGCTGTTTTAAAGCAGCGGAAATCCGCTTCTGAACGTACCCGAGGACGTTGGCGGCGAGGACTCAAGAGCAACGAAAGCTCGTCGTGTTTCCAGACAGAGGCGGAGCGGTAACATGACTACAATGAAAGTGTGAAAAATTCTGGAACGTGTCCGTCAGTTGTATCTTGTTACCTTTGTTCCTCTAAACTCGTCAACTCAACGAATGATGCAATAAGTAACCAGTACTGTGTGAAGATAATTATGATTTTCCTAAGGACGTCCGTGTAGACATGTTGGACTGCAAAAGCGTGTAAATATAACAGTTATTTCCTAACTTCTTAATCTTCCTAACGGCTGTACCCTAGCTACTAGCTAAATCGCTGTTTCCCTCGGTGTAATGGTGACAGTTGATGGTAGCGATGACCTTGGAAGCAGGTTCAAATGGTTCAAATGGCTCTAAGCACTATGGGACTTAACATCTGAGGTCATCAGTCCCCTAGACTTAAAACAACTTAAACCTAACTAACCTAAGGACATCACACATATCCATGCCCGAGGCAGGATTCGAACCTGCGACCGTAGCAGCAGCGCAGTTCCGGACTAAAGCGCCTAGAACCGCTCGGTCACAGCGGCCGGCTGGAGGCTGGTCGTAGACACTTAGCAGAGGTGTTGATTCCTTGCCGTATTAAACTTACCTTAGGTTGTATTTACCTGGAAATTGTGTGAAACGGAAATACTAGACATTACAGGGGCTATGATTTGAAGAGTTACCTCAATATTAGATCAGGTGTAATGCTAGATGTTGTTAGAGTAAGTCGAGGCTGTTTTTTACGTAAGTAACGGCGCATTGTTCGTATCAGTGTTCTGTGGCTACTTGTTTAAATATAAATATAGTACTAAGGGATTAGCCGAGCGGTCTAAGGCACTGCAGTCATGTACTGTGCGGCTGGTCCCGGCGGAGGTTCGAGCCCTCCCTCGGGCATGGGTGTGTGTGTTTGTCCTTAGGATAATTTAGGTTAAGTAGTGTGTAAGCTTAGGGACTGATGACCTTAGCAGTTAAGTCCCATAAGATTTCACACACATTTGAACATATAGGGTAAACATCATTCGTCTGAAGCTAACGTGGTATTATAGGTACATGGTGACGGAAAACAAGGTGAAAGAGTGTTTACTGTGTGCAAAGGAACAGGGATAACTGCGCTACTGCTAAAGCTGGGCTCGGCGTGCTTTGCCGAAAATAGTTATGGTGCGTAAAGCATCTGCTTCGTCTGAGACTTACCATTCACGGCAGAAAGCTTGCTAACAGCTGTTAAGTAGTGTGTCCGTTTATACACATGTAAGCACGGTTGCTTGGAATAACATTTCCCTTGGCACTGCGGTGGGGGTACAAATACACGCCGTCTTGCAATGTGCGTGGCAAATCCATACGTCATATTGCGTCGCTGTGCGCACGTGTTACGTAACGGAACGGTGCCCAAGTATCAATGCGGAAAAATACGGATGACTCAGGAGGGAGGGAACACGGAAGGAAAGGTTACGCGAAGTAGTGGCCATAACGTCAAAACAACTCGCAACTCACTCCTGCGGTATGGCTGTCCATAATTTAGTACCCACAGACGGAAATCTGTCGGTTTATCGCTTGTCTCCTTACTAATGACGGGCGCATAGACTAATCAGGGCGTGGTGACTAGCCCACCAGTTCATGATCGACCACTCTACCTCTCGTAGTGGCAGCTCTGGATTTCAACGAACCCCAGCGCGAACACAATTTTACGGCGCCCACACTGTTTCGTATGCAGGGATCTGACATCACGGTGGCGCCACTGCTGGGACGGATCGGAGATGGAAGAGAGACAGGAGAGGTATACGTCGCTCCACATGGTGGCCCAGCAGTGTGTTACTGTGGAGGGGGGAGAGAGGAAAAGAGGGAGGCACAGGCGGGAGACGTGTGGTAGTACGTGGGGCTGTTGGGAAAGCAGAGGGCGGGGATAGGCAGTACGGCAGAGAAGCACATGTCTGCCGGGAGATTTAAACATTTGATAGCTGTCACACTCACGTCTCACTCGGCAGTCTGGCAGTACCAATATCAGTTGTAACATTAATTAAATTTACGTACAGAACATCATAGCTTCTCTAATCATCCTCACAGCAAGGGTCTCTCCTTTAATTGATAGTATAGATGTAAATAAACATGTCAGTAGTAGTTGAATGGAACGAAACACAAAATATGTTCCTCATTACATAGTTACAAAGATAGTTTTAGGAATGTCATTATATGCAAGGAAGTGGCAGTAAAATATCAGGTTGTATTTAGAACACCGGTAGAAAAAAAAAAGGTTGAAATGACTCTGAGCACTATGGGACTTAACTTCTGAGGTCATCAGTCCACCAGAACTTAGAACTACTTAAACCTAACCAACCTAAGGACATCACACACATCCATGCCCGAGGCAGGATTCGAACCTGCGGCCGTAGCGGTTGCGCAGTTCCAGACTGCAGCCCCTAGAACCGCTCGGCCACACCACCGGTAGCCAACATATTAGAATTCTTCGCTAGTATTGCACTTACCTTGGTTTCCTTGTTTTAGTATTTAGGCTGAAATAAATGCAGTGGTAATGTTATTCAGGAGTTTTCTTGTAATTGTTTGTAGGGCGACGAAACGAGGTGCATCCATCTGGTCAGTGTAGTAAGACTACAGCACTTGGAATATAGACGTAGGAGTAAATTGATGTCGTCTGTTGGTCTCTGCTTACAGTTAAATATGGAATGTCTGCAGTTCATAGAACGTGATACGACCTACACACCGGGATGAGATCGGATTCTTAGGTGTTTCTCAACAATGTCACTGTGTGTACGTACGCCCACCTGGTACTAGTGTTATCAGTAGACTACAGGAAAAAAAGGATAAGATAAACTGTCCACTTTGATTGACTGTACTTCTGCACTCAGGCAAATCTTAAACTAAAACACTATAGAAATGACATAGACATGACAGAACAACGAAACGCTATGAATATATGCAGTAAACGGACCCTAGGTTCCATGTTCCATGTTCGGTGTTCACAGCAAAACATATAGGCAATACCCAAATAGTTACCGTTCCCTACATGTTACAAACCCACAACTCATTAACGGAAGCGAGCTAACGTCAGCTTTGACTTTATACCGTGTATAGTCTTCATTCGTTTCTAACACTTACATTCGGTCTTAATTAAACATTTCCTCATTGATACTTACCATCTCGTCTTCCTCTTTCATCTGCATAACTGTTCGCCTTGGTGGCTGGCAGTAACGGGGTGGGCTACCTCTTCTACCATTTCTTTACCCAGCTGGCACAACAGGCGGTGAGGAAACATTATCCTTTCCATTTTGCCTCGAAATGATGCCTTTGGGATTGTTTTGGTTGCTATGGTTCCTCTTTCTGTTAGTAATAAGACTCTGACGTGGCTTCTTCGCAGGTTGAGCGGGTGTGACTGCGTTTATCCCACTTATGTTTTTCTGATTTAGCTGGTTTGCAGGTATAGTGCCGTGACTGAAACTTCGTCTGTCCTGTATCTGCCTACAGTGCTTCCTCATATGGCCAAATTGACGGCACATCGGATAAGAGGGAGCCTGGCAATGGTCAGCGACGTGACCGGTCTCGCCACATTGGAAGCAATCTGCCACTTCCGCAAACATGTGGCGTACCTCATGTGGAAGTTTCTCATCCCACAAGGTCTGGGCATTCACAGAGGGTGGATTTGCTGGTAGTTGGAAGCTCCAACGTGAGGCACGTAATGGGGCCCCTAAGCAACATGCCTGCCAAGCAGGGGAAGGAAGCCAGCGTGCACTCCGTCTGCATGCCGGCGGGAGTCATTCCAGATGTGGAAAGGGTGCTTCCGGATGCCATGAAGAGTACAGGGTGCAGCCAGCTCCAGGTGGTGGCCTATGTCGGTACCAATGACGTGTGTAGCTTTGGATCGGAGGAGATTCTCTCTGGTTTCGGGCGGCTGCCGGAAATGGTAAAGACTGCCAGTCTTACTTGCGAGATTAAAGCGGAGTTCACCATCTGCACCTCGACGCGCAGGTCGCCGAAGTGGCGTCAAATCGAAAGACCTGCACCAGGCGAACGGTCTACCCGACGGGAGGCCCTAGCCACACGACATTTCCATTTATACCATCTGCACCATCGTCGACAGAACCGACTGTGGTTCTCTAGTGCAGAGCCGAGTGGAGGGTCTGAATTAGAGGCTCAGGCGGTTCTGTGACCGTCTAGGCTGCAGATTCCTTGACTTGTGCCATCGACTGATGGGTTTCCGTGTTCCGCTTAATAGGTCAGGAGTCCACTACACACAGCGGGGCTGTGTGGAAGGGACTGGGAGCTTATAGGGTCTCAGGAAACCACAGAAAGGACGTTCATTTAAAAGAGGGCAAGTAAAACACAGTAAGTTAGTTGTAGAAACGATTGGTATTGTTGTTGTAAATTGTCGTAGCTGTGTTGGGAAATAACCAGAGCTCCTGGCCCTAATAGAAAGCACTGAAGCTCAAATACGGAAAGGTGGCTAAAGCCGGAAATAAATTCAGCCGAATTTTTTTCAAACGACCTAAAAGTGTTCAGAAAAGTTTGATTAAATACAGTTGGTGGTGGAGTATTTATTGTTGTCAGACGCAGTTTACGTTATTGAAGTAGATAGTTGCGAAATAGTATGGGTAGAGCTTATACTCGATAATCGGACTAAACAATAAATTGGATCGTTTTACCGACCCTCCGTTTCGGAAGATATAGTTGCTAAACAGTTCAAAGAAAACTTGAGTCTCATTTCAAATAGGTACCCAACTCATACAATTAAACTCAGTGGTGACATCAATCTACCCTCGATATGCCGGAAAAATTATACGTTTAAAACAGGCGACAGGCATAAAGCGTCATCCGAAATTGTACTAAATGCTTTTTCAGAAAATGATTTTGGACAATTAGTTCATGAGTCCACTCGAAGCGTAAAAGGTTGCGGAAGCATACTTGACCTCTTAGCAGCAAATAATCCTGGTCTAATAGGGAGTATCATCACGACTACAGGGATTAGTGACCACAAGACAGTTGCTGCTAGGCTGAATACCGTAACAGCCGCAACCATCAAAAAGAAACGCAAAATACATCTATTTAAGAAAGCTGAAAAAAATGCTCTTAACGGCTTTTTAAGAGACAGTCTCCACTCATTCCGATCTTATCACGTATGAGTAGAAAAGATGTGGAATGATTTCAAAGAGATAGTATCGACGTGTATTGAGAGATATATACCAAAAAAATAATAAGTGATGGTACTGTTCCCCCATGGTACACAAAAAGGGGTCAGATCGCTGTTGTAGAAGCAAAGAAAAAAGCATGCCAAATTTAAAAGAACACAAAATCCCCAAGATTGGCAGAGTTTTGCAGAATTTCGAAATACAGCGCGTACTTC
Organism: Schistocerca piceifrons; assembly: GCF_021461385.2. Taxonomy (NCBI): domain Eukaryota; kingdom Metazoa; phylum Arthropoda; class Insecta; order Orthoptera; family Acrididae; genus Schistocerca; species Schistocerca piceifrons. Next base: position 832,650,776 of record NC_060149.1, on the reverse strand, counting down.
AATGCGAGATGCTTTTAATAATTTCCACAACGAAACTCTGTCTCGTAATCTGGCAGAAAACCCAAAAAGATTCTGGTCATACATGAAGAAGGCCAATGGCAAGACGCAGTCAATACCTTCAGTGCCGATAACAACGGTGAAGTCACTGATGACAGTGCCACTAAAGCAGAGTTATTAAACACGGTTTTCTGAAACTCCTACACCAAAGAAGACGAAGTAAATATTCCTGAATTTCAATCAAGAACAATTGCCAAGATGAGAAACATAAAAGTAGATATCCTCGGTGTAGCAAAGCAGCTTAAATCACTTAATAAAGGCAAGGTCTCCGGTCCAGATTGTATACCAGTCAAGTTCCTTTCAGAGTAAGCTGATACTATAGCTCAGGATTTAGCTATTATATTCAACCGCTCGCTCACAGAAAGTTCCGCACCTAAAGACTGGAAAGTTGCTCAGGTCACAGCAATACCCAAAAAGAGAAATAGGAGTAATCCGCTGAATTACTTGCCCATATCACTAACGTCGATTTGCAGAAGGGTTTTGGAACACATACTGTGTTCGAACATTATGCATTACGTCGAAGAAAACGATTTATTGACACACAGTCAGCACGGATTCAGAAAACATCGTTCTTTTGAAACACAACTAGCTCTTTATACTCATGAAGTAATGAGTACTATCGACAGGGTATGTCTAATTGATTCCATATTTTTAGATTTCCAGAAGGCTTTCGACACCGTTCCTCACAAGCGTCTTCTAACCAAACTGCGTGCCTATGGAATATCGCCTCAGTTGTGCGACTCTATTTGTGATTTCGTGTCAGAAAGGTCACAGTTCGTAGTAATAGACGTAAGGTCATCAAGTAAAACAGAAGTAATATCCGGCGTTCCCCAAGGAAGTGTTATACGCCCTCTATTGTTCCTGATCTACACTCCTGGAAATTGAAATAAGAACACCGTGAATTCATTGTCCCAGGAAGGGGAAACTTTATTGACACATTCCTGGGGTCAGATACATCACATGATCACACTGACAGAACCACAGGCACATAGACACAGGCAACAGAGCATGCACAATGTCGGCACTAGTACAGTGTATATCCACCTTTCGCAGCAATGCAGGCTGCTATTCTCCCATGGAGACGATCGTAGAGATGCTGGATGTAGTCCTGTGGAACGGCTTGCCATGCCATTTCCACCTGGCGCCTCAGTTGGACCAGCGTTCGTGCTGGACGTGCAGACCGCGTGAGACGACGCTTCATCCAGTCCCAAACATGCTCAATGGGGGACAGATCCGGAGATCTTGCTGGCCAGGGTAGTTGACTTACACCTTCTAGAGCACGTTGGGTGGCACGGGATACATGCGGACGTGCATTGTCCTGTTGGAACAGCAAGTTCCCTTGCCGGTCTAGGAATGGCAGAACGATGGGTTCGATGACGGTTTGGATGTACCGTGTGTTATGTCCTAGCCAGTAATGCCAACCGAGCCCGCTGCCAAAAGGTTGGCAGCATCAAAGACCGGACGCCGTCCGCATAAGCAGCGCCAGCGATACAGGAAATCGCCGCAAGTCTGCGCGCGCCACCGCTGGCTTCTGGCTTCTTAAGCGCTGGAGTCGCGAGCGCTAGGACAGTTCTGTATTCGCCGCTCAGTTGTATACTCGCCGCCGAATTGTGAACTTGCTAGTCAGTTGTGTGTTCATCGCAGCAGAGTTGTTGTTTGTCGTCAGCCGACGCTGACCTTGCCGCTCCGACTCGAACTAGACAGATTTCTGTAGACACCGAGTTCACTATTGTGTTTCTGTATCTTCATGAATAAAGATAAGTACCGACTTATTTAATCAGAGTGTTTGGGGTTTCATCTTTCTGTTTACTGTTCCAGCGGACCGGTCGGCCCGCTATTAAAAGTGTGGCGGTGACTTCGTAAGCCATTTCTACAGCCAAGTGTTTGTCGCTACGAACACCGTCCACAAAACCGTGCACTATTCAGTGTCCCCCCGACGATCAACAGTGGTGTACGGCCAGTGTAGGAGATCGCTCCCCACACCATGATGCCGGGTGTTGGCCCTGTGTGCCTCGGTCGTATGCAGTCCTGATTGTGGCGCTCATCTGCGCGGCGCCAAACACGCATACGACCATCATTGGCACCAAGGCAGAAGCGACTCTCATCGCTGAAGACGACACGTCTCCATTCGTCCCTCCATTCACGCCTGTCGCGACACCACTGGAGGCGGGCTGCACGATGTTGGGGCGTGAGCGGAAGACGGCCTAACGGTGTGCGGGACCGTACCCCAGCTTCATGGAGACGGTTGCGAATGGTCCTCGCCGATACCCCAGGAGCAACAGTGTCCCTAATTTGCTGGGAAGTGGCGGTGCGGTCCCCTATGGCACTGCGTAGGATCCTACGGTCTTGGCGTGCATCCGTGCGTCGCTGCGGTCCGGTCCCAGGTCGACGTGCACGTGCACCTTCCGCCGACCACTGGCGACAACATCGATGTACTGTGGAGACCTCACGCCCCACGTGTTGAGCAATTCGGCGGTACGTCCACCCGGCCTCCCGCATGCCCACTATAAGCCCTCGCTCAAAGTCCGTCAACTGCACATACGGTTCACGTCCACGCTGTCGCGGCATGCTACCAGTGTTAAAGACTGCGATGGAGCTCCGTATGCCACGGCAAACTGGCTGACACTGACGGCGGCGGTGCACAAGTGCTGCGCAGCTAGCGCCATTCGACGGCCAACACCGCGGTTCCTGGTGTGTCCGCTGTGCCGTGCGTGTGATCATTGCTTGTACAGCCCTCTCGCAGTGTCCGGAGCAAGTATGGTGGGTCTGACACACCGGTGTCAATGTGTTCTTTTTTCCATTTCCAGGAGTGTATATTAACGACATAGGAGACAATCTGAGTAGCCCTAATAAATTGTTTGCAGATGTTGCTGTCATTTAACCTTCTTGGAAAGTCTTCAGATGACCAAAACCAACTGCAAAATGATTTACATAAGATATCTGTATAGTGCGAAAAGTGGCAATTGACCGTGAATAAGGGAAAGTGTGAAGTTATTCACGTGAGTACTAAAAGAAATCCGCTTAATTTCCATTGCGCGATAAGTTACACAAATCTCAAGGCTGTAAATTCAACTAATCACTTAGGGATTCTAATGACAAATAACCTAAATTGGAGCGATCACATAGATAATGTTGTGGATAGAGCAAACCAAAGACTGCGATTCATTGGCAAAACGGCTGGTCCCGGCGGAGGTTCGAGTCCTCCCTCGGGCATGGGTGTGTGTGTTTGACCTTAGGACAATTTAGGTTAAGTAGTGTGTAAGCTTAGGGACTGATGACCTTAGCAGTCAAGTCCCGCCGGCCGAAGTGGCCGAGCGGTTCTAGGCGCTACAGTCTGGAACCGCACGACCGCTACGGTCGCAGGTTCGAATCCTACCTCGGGCATGGATGTGTGTGATGTCCTTAGGTTAGTTAGGTTTAAGTAGTTCTAAGTTCTAGGGGACTAATGACCTCAGAAGTTAAGTCCCATAATGCTCAGAGGCATTTGAAGCATTTTTTAGTTACGTCCCATAAGATTTCACACACATTTGAACATTAGCTAAACCCAGTGTCGCCTTGCGCGTCGATCGAGCAGGTCTTAGTTAACTTCCGGCTGTGCCGCACCGCTTATGTCGAAGCTACTCAGTCTACATCTACATCTACATTGATACTCCGCAAGCCACCCAACGGTGTGTGGCGGAGGGCACTTTACGTGCCACTGTCATTACCTTCCTTTCCTGTTCCAGTCGCGTATGGTTCGCGGGAAGAACGACTGTCTGAAAGCCTCCGTGCGCACTCTAATCTCTCTAATTTTACATTCGTGATCTCCTCGGGAGGTATAAGTAGGGGGAAGCAATATATTCGATACCTCATCCAGAAACGCACCCTCTCGAAACCTGGCGAGCAAGCTACACCGCGATGCAGAGCGCCTCTCTTGCAGAGTCTGCCACTTGAGTTTATTAAACATCTCCGTAACGCTATCACGGTTACCAAATAACCCTGTGACGAAACGCGCCGCTCTTCTTTGGATCTTCTCTATCTCCTCCGTCAGACCGATCTGGTACGGATCCCACACTGATGAGCAATACTCAAGTATAGGTCGAACGAGTCTTTTGTAAGCCACCTCCTTTGTTGATGGACTACATTTTCTGAGGACTCTCCCAATGAATCTCAACCTGGTACCCGCCTTACCAACAATTAATTTTATATGATCATTCCACTTCAAATCGTTCCGCACGCATACCCCCAGATATTTTACAGAAGTAACTGCTACCAGTGTTTGTTCCGCTATCATATAATCATACAATAAAGGATCCTTCTTTCTATGTATTCGCAATACATTACATTTGTCTATGTTAAGGGTCAGTTGCCACTCCCTGCACCAAGTGCCTATCCGCTGCAGATCTTCCTGCATTTCGCTACAATTTTCTAATGCTGCAACTTCTCTGTATACTACAGCATCATCCGCGAAAAGTCGCATGGAACTTCCGACACTATCTACTAAGTCATTTATATATATTGTGAAAAGCAATGGTCCCATAACACTCCCCTGTGGCACGCCAGAGGTTACTTTAACGTCTGTAGACGTCTCTCCATTGATAACAACATGCTGTGTTCTGTTTGTTTATCGCCCGGAGTCAAAAAAAAATGGTTCAAATGGCTCTGAGCACTATGGGACTCAACTGCTGAGGTCATAAGTCCCCTAGAACTTAGAACTACTTAAACCTAACTAACCTAAGGACATCACACACATCCATGCCCGAAGCAGGATTCGAACCTGCGACCGTAGCGGTCGTGCAGTTCCAGACTGTAGCGCCTAGAACCGCTCGGCCACTCCGGCCGGCGGCCGGAGTCACATCGTAGTTGCGTAGCGGAGTTTGTTGTCGTTTTCCTCTTGGCGGCGTTGTTTTCTGCCCGCGCCATGGTGTCTGTCGAGTCTCCTAAGTTCAAAAAATGGCTCTGAGCACTATGGGACTTAACATCTGTGGTCATCAGTCCCCTAGAACTAAGAACTACTTAAACCTAAGTAACCTAAGGACATCACACACACCCATGCCCGAAGCAGGATTCGAACCTGCGACCGTAGCGATCGTGCGGTTCCAGACTGTAGCGCCTAGAACCGCTCGGCCACTTCGGCCGGCGGGACTTGACTGCTAAGGTCATCAGTCCCTAAGCTTACACACTACTTAACCTAAATTGTCCTAAGGTCAAACACACACACCCATGCCCGAGGCAGGACTCGAACCTCCACCGGGATCAGCCGTTTAGCCAATGAATCGCAGTCTTTGGTTTGCTCTATCCACAACATTATCTATGTGATCGCTCCAATTTAGGTTATTTGTCATTAGAATCCCTAAGTGATTAGTTGAATTTACAGCCTTGAGATTTGTGTAACTTACTGCGCAATGGAAATTTAGCGGATTTCTTTTAGTACTCACGTGAATAACTTCACACTTCACAGCCTAAGGACATCACATATATCCATGCCCGAGGCAGGATTCGAACCTGCGACCGTAGCAGTCACGCGGTTCCAGACTGAAGCGCCTAGAACCGCCCGGCCACACCGGCCGCCTGTCTCCTAAGTCTGATCCTCGTCGAACTACTGTTCAAAAATGTCTCTTAGCACTATGGGACTTAACTTCTAAGGTCATCAGTCCCCTAGAACTTAGAACTGCTTAAACCTAACTAACCTAAGGACATCACACACATCCATGCCAGAGGCAGGATTCGAACCTGCTACTGTAGCGGTCGCGCGGTTCCAGATTGTAGAGTCTAGAACCGCTCGGCCACCTTTGCCGGCAACTACAGTTCGTTTCAGTTTTGACAAGAGTACACGTCGTGTTCAACCTGGCTCTTAAGAAATTCACGATTGATTGGCTGATGTTATCCGTGTTACACCTGATCAGGTAGATACTGCTTACTCTGATTTGGATTTGTATGCATTGTTTGTGAAGTTTTATGATACCGTTCAAGTAGAGCGGCTTCTCTCTCGGTTTGGTTCTAAAGTGTTGTTTACACATCGAGATGGTTCCGTTAGTAAAGTCCTCCTTGAAAATGCGGCACTCGAGCATACTCCGGTTAGAATTTATAACCTTCCTCCTGAAGTGGACGATTAATTTCTTAAAACAGCGTTGCTGCCGTTTGGAGTCATACGGCGTATCCGATGGGAATGCTGGTCAGCACAACATCGCATCTAGTGTTATAATGGTATCTGGACTGTGGACACGTGCGTTAAAAAGAATATTCCTTCCCACTTAACTGTTTGTGGTTACCGAATCCACGTTACATATGCAGGGCAAGAAGGAACATGTTTTCCCTGTAACGAAAGCGGTCATATCTGATCTGATTGTCCGCGCCGTACTACTGTTCTGATGTCTTATCAAAAAGTCTTCCTTTAACGTTAGCAGACATAGGGTCATCGCAGTCAGCTGTCAGTCAGTCTCCATCTCGAAGCAATATAGGGGCAACATTACCCCCTACTCCTCGCGAATTTCCACTGTTACCGGCGCGTCCCAGTGCGGCCTCAGTCAATGAGGGGACCACAGCTCCTGCTGCGCAAGTCAAACGTCGGCGGACTGAGGACGGTACAAATTTCGAGGACGCCCCACTCCAGTCTCATTCTTCTGATTCGGCTTTCACAGAGGATGCACCTTCTGGCGGTAAGGATTTGTCTACTGACGTTAATTGTGATTCCAGTATTCCCAGAGATGCTGATGTTGATGTTGAAATGTGTGTTGAATCTGCGTCCCCCACTTCACCCGTAGACGTGACGGTTCCCGTGAGTTCAGATGTTCCCGCAGAGACGTTGCCTGCTGGCCAGTCTTTACAGTGTTCCAGTGAAATACCACCCCTCCTCCACGCTTATACAGTGGAGCAACAGAATTTTACAGGTTCACTTCCTGATGCCATCAGACCCTGGCACTGCATTACCTGTCTCTTCTGTACCTGATGTTGCTGTTGGTCGTTCTGAGTTGTGCTCCCCGATTACCGATGAGTGCAGTGGCGATGGCTCCCTTATCAAATCGGAGCTTGACGTGCCCCCAACACTTCCACATCAAGAGTGTATATTTTCACGGAGTGATTTGAAACAGCGTTTTCAACCTGCACTTGCAGCGGCGCCTTGTAAAAAGAAAAACAAGGATTCCTCGGCTTCCGATGGGGAGGATTTGAATTATACCTTCTTTCCCCAGCCTCCGGACGTTGAGGAGAGAAGGACGTGATGAGTGTTTTCTCCTTAGTGTTGTTTCATTGACCTTACATGTGCTAACGGATGCAGGCATATACATTTCTAACCCTCAGTGTTAATAGGATATGTTCCTAATTACGGCTTGCTGCGTTACGCTAGTTTACTTACGATTCCAAAGCTGATATCCTTTGTTTACAATAGGTATTATTTGATGTGTTTTGTCTTCCTGGATACTCTATTTTTCAATGTCGCGCCTGAAAATTCCTTGCTTTATCGAGATAGAATCCCGCTGACGAGATGATGGTCGCGGTATAGGGTGTAGGTTTTATGACTTCACCTTAATTTTTCTTTACGCTCCGTCTGGATCCGGTCGTTCATCCGATAGCGCGCGGTTTTATAAGTTCAAATGGTTCAAATGGCTCTGAGCACTATGGAACTTAATTTCTGCGGTCATCAGTCCCCTAGAACTTAACTAACCTAAGGACATCACACACATCCATGTCCGAGGCAGGCTTCGAACCTGCGGCCTTAGCGGTCGCGCAGTTCCAGACTGTAGCACCTAGAACCGCTCGGCCATCCCGGCCGGCGTTTTATAAGTAAGAAGTTGTTTATTTTGGGGGGGAGGGGGGCGATTTTAACTGCGTCTTACGTCGTGTAGATCAGACTCCCATTTTGTCGTGAACGTAATGGTATGGTGACGTCGTTGCATCACCTAGATGCTTGAGTTTGCAGATATCCTACATTGGTGCGGTTTACGTTTTTTACAGCTACTTCAAGTAGCCGACTGGACCGCTTTTATTTATCTGCCGCCATATGTAGTCAGCTTCAGTCGATTGATATAATTCCTGCCAGTTTCACTGATCACTGTGCTGTTTCAATGATTTTTAACCACGTCCCGCAGCGGGTCCATCTTTCGCGCTCTTATGGAAGCTGAACACTCTACATCTCACAGACCCCTCTCTGGAAGGCATCATCGCAGGCGTATGGCGGCGGACAACCCAGTCCCAGGCGCGCTATTACTCACTTCTAGAATGGTGGGTTACCTTTGCTAAACCCAGGATTCGAAATACACTCAAGCATTTTAGCGCTGTAAAAGCGGCTCAAATAAGGCGAAATAGGGAATTTTATTATGCTATCCTTCGCGATCTTTACGATAATGCTCGTGATGCCCCCTTGAGAGTCGTCGACGTCCACCGTGTGAAGGCGAAACTTCTACAACTCAAACGTAAGCAAATGGATGGTGTCCGATTGCGTTCCCAGCCTCGTTCAATCGTACAGGATGAGTTGACATCTCTCTGTCATCTTCTTCGGCTTCGCAAGCTATCTCAAAGGACGTCTCTTTCTACAATTCGTTCTGTAGATGGGCGTGAGTGCTCCTTCCAATCTGACATCATACGTGAACTTTACCAGTACTTTTCCGAACTTTATACTGAAGTGGATTCAGAGGGTCCACTGTCTGTTGATTTTACCTCCCTCCTCGATAGTGTTGTTACGCCAGCTCTCCAGGAAGAGTTTTTCTCTGTATTTCATCGCGGTGATGTACTTGATATTGTGGCTCGTTCTCCCTCCCACAAATTTCCTGGCCCCGATGGCCTTCCCAAATAACTTTATATTCGATTTTGGCCCCTGATAGGAGATACGATAACTTCCATGGTGAATGAAGTATTCCACGGAGGCCTTCTCCTGCCCAGCTTTAAGGTTGCTGAAATTGTACTGATCCCCAAAAAGCCGGAACATTTGCTTGTAGTTCAGGTCCGCCCGATAACCCTCTTCGACTATGATCATAAAATAGTGGCACGAGCGGTAAATAGCCGACTATCGGTGTTGTTGGCTACCATCATCGCGAGCCATCAAAGTTGTCTTCGTGGCCATGCGGTTCTAGGCGCTTCAGTCTGGAACCGCGTGACCGCTACGGTCGCAGGTTCGAATCCTGCCTCGGGCATGGATGTGTGTGATGTCCTTAGGTTAGTTAGGTTTAAGTAGTTCTAAGTTCTAGGGGACTGATGACCACAGATGTTAAGTCCCATACTGCTCAGAGCCATTTGAACCATTTTTGAAAGTTGTCTTCCGGGCCGTACTGTCCTGACTCCTGTTGCCGAATGTCGAATTTGAATTTCGATTGCTTCCACCATTCCCGTGCCAAGCGCTTTGCTTTTCATTGATTTTCACCAAGCGTTCGACCTCGTTAATCATGGATTCCTTATGCGAGCATTGACGACTGTTGGTTTTAACGATCCTGCACGACGGCTGTTTAGCTCTCTGATTACTGGTATTCGGGTGTCCATTGACGTGAATGGCCATCTTACTTCCTCCTTCGCGGTGTGTCAGGGCGTCCTTCAGGGGAGTCCATTATCTATGTCGCTCTACGTGCTGTTTCTGGAACCCTTATTGCTATCTATAGCTGTTCGTTTGGGTGGCTGGTCGCTGTTGGGAGAAAAGTTTACCGTTCGTGCGTATGCTTATGACGTTATGGTTCTTCTCCGTACCCATGATGGTATACCAGTGCTGAAGGAAGTTTTGGATGCCTTTAGTCGTCTTACAGGAGCGCGGGTTAATGACCACAAATGCGGCTTACTCAGTTTGCGAGGATTTGACGCTGTTGAAGTTTCATGGGCTTTGGAGGTCACACGATATCGATCGTTAGGTGTTATAATTGACAGTTGTCCGCTACAGAAGGCTACGATAAACTGTAAGTCTGTCACGGTAAGATTCAGGGAGCAATCATTGAACACGACCGTCGCTCCCTCTCACTTCTTCATACTGTCCAGGCCATGGAAACGTATGTGTTATGGAAGGCTTATTTTATTGCAAAAATCTTTCCACTTTCTGCGATGAAGAACCGCAAGTTGCAAAGTTTAAGTGGCAGGTTTATCTGGCGGAGCTGTATATTTCGCGTGCGTTATGGGGATATGGCGCGCCCCCATCCGCAGGGAGGTTTGGGCCTCCCTGACATTCGGGTTAAGGTGTCTGCCTTATTCATCCGTCGCACCGTTTAAACATGTCAACGCGCCCTCCAGTCACTTATAGCTCGCCTTTATGACTGTATCCGATCGGCGAGTTTAACACCTCAAGTAGATATTGATAGGATTAGTTGTAAACTACGGCACGTTAAGGAATTTTTTCTTGAAGTCAGTTATTTAGGAGTAAATATCCTTTCCCAGGCGAATCTCTCCCTAAAAATGCTGTTAAATAGTTCAAATGGCTCTGAGCACTATGGGACTTAACTGCTGAGGTCATCAGTCCCCTAGAACTTAGAACTAATTAAACCTAACTAGCCTAAGGACATCACACACATCCATGCCCGAGGCAGGAATCGAACCTGCGACCGTAGCGGTCGCGCGGTTCCATACTGTAGCGCCTAGAACCGCTCGGCCACTCAGGCCGGCAAAATGCTGTTAAGCCGCTGGCCAATTCCTCATAGTATTCCTTCTGTGGTAACCCTGTCGCCAAAAACGAACTGAAAGATTGTTTGGTCTAACGTCAGCCTCCCGATTTTCCCGATGGAAGTAGGGTCCTCGTGGTACCAAGTTGTTCATGACATTGTATCTACCAACGTGCAACTTTTTCGTATTGGTCTGAATGTGACGGATGGTTGCAATCGTTGCCATGAAACTGATACATTATATCATCGGTTGATCTCCTGCGGTCATGGCCATTTGAGATGGCTTCGCCGACAACTAGCTTTTCTCCTCAGGACGTCGGAGGTGGCTATCTCGGGGGAGATTCTCTTGCGTCCCGATTCAACCTTCTTTCCCCGATAGAAGAACAATGCCATCATGTGGCTTGTTAGACATTATGTCCACTACGTGATTCTGAGTGGATATGACGCAGATCCGTGTGCCTTTTCTCAATATATGGCCACAGCGCATTGGACGTGGCTCGGGATGGCCCGTTATCGTGAGATTTTTTCTCATATACTGTATCTGGTTTCTCATCGACAAGGAGTTGGATGAGTTGTCATCCGCCCCCTTTCTTTTGTGGACACTCTCGTTTGGATCTAGATGTTCCACGATGTAGAAGTGACGGAGGAAAGAAGGTGTGGGCATGTTAAAATGAACGCCTTATTCCTTCACATACGTTTTTCTGATTTAACCCTTTTGATTTTCTCGAAATAACTTCTTTTGTTTTATTTTAATTGACTGCCATAAATAAGTGCTTTGGAGAGAAAAAAAGCGGTAAAGCGCGTGCGTGGAAACCCAAACGTCGTGGTAACGAATCCCAGTCGCAGCTCGAATTTTTTACTCTTCATTTCAAACGGGGATTCAATCCAGAGTGATGTGAGTAATCGCCAGAAACAACTCGTGTTTTGAATTCCACACATTAGGTTAGGAACACGTAAGTCACCAATAGAAAGACTTGCTCCATGCCACTGAACCGTTCGAAATTATAATTATTATCTGTATACAGGGTGTTACAAAAAGGTAAGGCCAAACGTACAGGAAACATTCCTCACACACAAAGAAAGAAAATATGTTATGTGGACATGTGTCCGGAAACGCTTACTTTCCATGTTAGAGCTCATTTTATTACTTCTCTTCAAATCACATTAATCATGGAATGGAAACACGCAGCAACAGAACGTACCAGCGCGACTTCAAACCCTTTGTTACATGAAATGTTCAAAATGTCCTCCGTTAGCGAGGATACATGCATCCACCATCCGTCGCATGGAATCCCTGATAGGCTGATGCAGTCCTGGGGAATGGCGTATTGTATCACAGCCGTCCACAATAGGAGCACGAAAAGTCTCTACATTTGGTACCGGGGTTGCGTAGACAACAGCTTTCAAATGCCCCATAAATGAAAGTCAAGATGGTTGAGGACAGGAGAGCGTGGAGGCCATGGAACTGGTCCGCCTCTACCAATCCATCGGTCACCGAATCTGTTGTTCAGAAGCGTACGAACACTTCGACTGAAATGTGCAGGAGCTCCGTCGTGCATGAACCACATGTTGTGTCGTACTTGTAAAGGCACATGTTCTAGCAGCACAGGTAGAGTATCCCGTATGAAATCATGATAACGTGCTCCATTGAGCGTAGGTGGAAGAACATACTGACGAAACTAAAATGAGCTCTACCATGGAAATCAAGCGTTTCCGGACACATGTCCACATAACACCTTTTCTTTATTTGTGTGTGAGGAATGTTTCCTGAAAGTTTGGCCGTACCTTTTTGTAACACCCTGTATACAGGGTGTTACAAAAAGGTACGGCCAAACTTTCAGGAAACATTCCTCACACACAAATAAAGAAAAGATGTTTTGTGGACATGTGTCCGGAAAGGCTTAATGTCCATGTTAGAGCTCATTTTAGCTTCGTTAGTTTGTACTGTACTTCCTCGATTCACCGCCAGTTGGCCCAATTGAAGGAAGGTAATGTTGACTTCGGTGCTTGTGTTGACATGCGACTCATTGCTCTACAGTACTAGCATCAAGCACATCAGTACGTAGCATCAACAGGTTAGTGTTCATCACGAACGTGGTTTTGCAGTCAGTGCAATGTTTACAAATGCGGAGTTGGCAGATGCCCATTTGATGTATGGATTAGCACGGGGCAATAGCCGTGGCGCGGTACGTTTGTATCGAGACAGATTTCCAGAACGAAGGTGTCCCGACAGGAAGACGTTCGAAGCAATTGATCGCCGTCTTAGGGAGCACGGAACACTCCAGCCTATGACTCGCGTCTGGGGAAGACCTAGAACGACGAGGACACCTGCAATGGACGAGGCAATTCTTCGTGCAGTTGACGATGACATTTGCTGCTGTACAAGGTAACGTTGACCACGTCACTGTATGGAGAGTGCTACGGGAGAACCAGTTGTTTCCGTACCATGTACAGCGAGTGCAGGCACTATCGGCAGCTGATTGGCCTCCACGGGTACACTTCTGCGAATGGTTCATCCAACAATGTATCAATCCTTATTTCAGTGGAAATGTTCTCTTTACGGATGAGGCTTCATTCCATCGTGATCAAATTGTAAATTTTCACAATCAACATGTGTGGGCTGACGATAATTTGCACGCAATTTCGCAATCACGTCATCAACACAGATTTTCTGTGAACGTATGGGCAGGTATTGTTGGTGATGTCTTGATTCGGCCCCATGTTCTTCCACCTACGCTCAATGGAGCACGTTATCATGATTTCATACGGGATACTCTACCTGTGCTGCTAGAACATGTGCCTTTACAAGTACGACACAACATGTGGTTCATGCACAATGGAGCTCCTGCAGATTTCAGTCGAAGTGTTCGTGCGCTTCTCAACAACAGATTCGGTGACCGATGGATTGGTAGAGGCGGACCAATTCCATGGCCTCCGCGCTCTCCTGACCTCAACCATCTTGACTTTCATTTATGGTGGCATTTGAAAGCTCTTGTCTACGCAACCTCGGTACCAAATTTAGAGACTCATCGTGCTCATATTGTGGACGGCTGTGATACAATACTCCATTCTCCAGGGCTGCATCAGCGCATCAGGGAGTCCATCCGACGGAGGGTGGATGCATGTATTCTCGCTAACGGAGGACATTTTGAACATTTCCTGTAACGAAGTGTTTGAAGTCACGCTGGTACGTTCTGTTGCTGTGTGTTTCCTTTCCATGATTAATGTGATTTGAAGAGAAGTAATAAAATGAGCTCTAACATGGAAAGTAAGCGTTTCCGGACACATGTCCACATAACATATTTTCTTTCTTTGTGTGTGAGGAACGTTTCCTGAAAGTTTGGCCTTACCTTTTTGTAACACCCTGTATAATTAAGTATGCGCAGAACGCTCCAAGCGCGGGGACTCCTCATACTTGTCCAGTTTTGTATTATTTCCCCGTCTCAGGTATGCGGGATACGCAAAATGATTCGTAGTTTGAGAGATTCCAGGAAAGATACTGAATTTTCGAAAGTGTACGAAAGAACAGACCCCACGTATCTACTAAATTATCAGCTAAGTATCAGAAAATATTTATGTGGTAACGTCACTGAAACGCCACATGGTAATCGAGCGACGGCTTCATTTGGAGCACAGTTAGCACGGACACAAAAAAAAAAGGTTCGAGTCTCGATGCGGCAAAAAATAAATAAATAAATAAATAAATAATATAAAAGAATTAAAAAAATTAAAAAATTTGGCTGAACACTTAAAACACTTAGAAGGTGCAACAGATCTACTTAAGAGGCCGCTTACACCACGCTTGTCCGGCATATTCTGGAGTATTGCTGGACGGTGTGGGATCCGCATCAGGTGGAGCTGACGGATGACATCGAAAAGGTTCAAAGAAGGGCGGCTCGTTTTGTATTATCGTGAAATAGGGGAGATAGTGCCACAAACATGATATGTGAATTGGAGTGGCAATCATTTAAAAATAGGTGTTGTTCCTTGCGACGAGATCTTCTTACGAAATTCCAATCACCAGTTTTCTCCTCCGATTGCGAAAACATTCTGTTGGCACCCACCTACATAGGGAGAAATGATCATCACGATCAAGTAAGAGAAATCAGGGCTCGCACAGAAAAATGTAAGTGCTCGTTTCTGCGCGCGCCGTTCGAAAGTGGAACGGTGGAGAGACAGGTTGAAGACGGTTCATTGACCCCTCTTCCAGGCACTTTATTGTGAGTAGCAGAGTAATCACGTAGATGTAGATGCAGATGATCTCACTTCTCCGTGGTAGCGGCGCGACGAATCTATAAGCCTCGTTCCATAGGAAGGCAACTCTGACGGCTTCATCTAGGAAAGGGAGGGAGGCAACCTTAACCTGAACCCCTACGTGTGGGATTATAACTCTGATAAAGACATCTATTTGTCGATACTCTGCTTCCTCTCCGAGCGCATCATTTCACGCACCATCTGGCCCTAATACATAGGTGCGGCATGAAAGAGGCCGAATTCTGTCAGCAAAAGCCCCAAACTCCTCATTCTGCTTTTGCAGCATTGTAGACAACTGATCCCGGTAGTAACTCATTCCACTTTTGTGAGAGTAGCGTTCTACTAACCCATGTACCAGGGCATCAAACTTTCCTGCGTTTTTTAACGCTTCTACGGACTCCACATAAAACCTTGCATAGCCCGTGAGCTTCATGCAGGTGATGTAAAGCATAAATTCGTCGGGCTACTCGCAAAGTTTACCAGTATCCCGAACTTTATGAATAACTGTTTACGTTTTCATTTGGTTTTCCAGAAAAAGCGGGTATAAAATTCACAGCTGGAAGGGTGAGGTAATGATGAGGATGTAGTTGTGGTTGTGGTTGCCGACGTTGGTATGACTCGGCTGGAGGAACTCCAATGTGATCTAGCGGTCCGCCTAGGCTAGTCTCATTGTCGGCCTCGCAGGCGGTACCAACAGCGGGAAAGCCACTTCTACTTCTTCAGATCCTCTAATGGCTCGCCCGCATCTCGTGGTCGTGCGGTAGCGTTCTCGCTTCCCACGCCCGGGTTCGATTCCCGGCGGGGTCAGGGATTTTCTCTGCCTCGTGATGGCTGGGTGTTGTGTGATGTCCTTAGGTTAGTTAGGTTTAAGTAGTTCTAAGTTCTAGGGGACTGATGACCATCGATGTTAAGTCTCATAGTGCTCAGAGCCATTTGAGTCTAATGGCTCCCCATTCGGGGGAGGCGAGCAGGGATTTTCTGTTGTACCTCCTCAAGCTGTTTCGCCGATTCTACACTCTGAAGCGCGATTTCTATCCTTCCACCATCATTTGAGTTAATGGTGGCTGTCTGTGCACGAAGTCTCCCATTTTCACACGTTAACTCTTTGTTTGACTCTAAAACATTCTAGTCAAATTTTCTTCTAGCCCTTGATTCTTTCGGATTAACCGCTCTACTTGTTTTTGAAATGCTTCTACCGAATTGTGCCGGAGGGGGGGGGGGGGGGGGAGGGGGGTCGGAGGCGTGGTTACAAAAATGTGGGCACCTAGCCAGGTAAATAAACTCATGCAATGGCCACTATGTACATAAGCACTCGCTAAAAGACAAACTGCAGGCGGCACTTAGGGTTTGTAGAGACGGCGGCGCACACACCGTCAGCGTGCAGGCATCGGTGGCGGTGGATGCGGCATCGGAGGGGGTGGACGCGGCGTCGGAGGGGGAGGTGACACATGGTGACTTGGCAACAACGGTGGTGGAGCGTGGAAGACTCTGGCGTCGATCCTGGACCCTCAGAGCGTCGATCGCGGATTGTGATGGTGCCGGAAGTGATTTCTGCAGCCCGTTATCAAACGGCAGCTTCTTCTTCGCGGCGACGAGGGAAGGTTTCTCTATGACGCGGCGAAGAGCGGCACTGACGTAGATCACACGCGCGGACAGTCAGCCGGAACTTCACTGCTGGTGCGGCGTAAGGCGTGGGCGTACGCAAGCGTGGCCTGCGTGCGTAGGAACGACGTTGGCTGACATCGGACGTTCTGTTCTGGCCCTGGCGCTAACAGCGGCAGGTGCCGTACACGGTCTGGACTACAGCTTCCTGCTAGTACAGATCGCATTTCATGGCACCCGGAGACAATTTGTTGAATACACTACTGGCCTTTAAGTGGCAACACAACGAAGATGATGTGCTACAGACGCGAAATTTAACCTACAGCAAGAAGATGCTGTTATATGCAAATGATTAGCTTTTCAGAGTATTCACACAAGGTTGGCGCCGGTGGCTACACCACGAAGATGAAGTGCTACAGACGAGAAATTTAACCGACAGGAAGAAGATGCTGTGATATGCAAATGATTAGCTTTTCAAAGAATTCACACAAGGTTGGCGCCGGTGGCGACACCTACAACGTGCTGACATGTAGAAAGTTTCCAACCTATTTCTCATACACAAACAGCGGTTGACCAGCGTTGCCCGGTGAAACGTTGTTGTGATGCCTCGTGTAAGGAGGAGAAATGCGTACCATCACGTTTACGACTTTGATAAAGGTCGGATTGTAGCCTATCGCGATTGCGGTTTATCATATCGCGACATTGCTGCTCGCGTTGGTTGAGATCCAATGACTGTTAGCAGAATATGGAATCGGTGGGTTCAGGAGGGTAATACGGAACGCCGTGCAGGATTCCAACGGCCTCGTATCACTAGCAGTCGAGATGACAGGCATCTTATCCGCATGGCTGTAACGGATCGTGCAGCCACGTCTCGATCCCTGAGTCAACAGATGGGGACGTTTACAGGGCAACAACCATCTGCACGAACGATTTGTCGACGTTTGCAGCAGCATGGTCTATCAGCTCGGAGACCGTGGCTGCGGTTACCCTTGACGCTGCATCGCACACAGGAACGCCTGCGATGGTGTACTCAACGACGAACCTGGGTGCACGAATGGCAAAACGTCATTTTTTCGGATGAATCCAGCTTCTGTTTAAAGCATCATGATGGTCGCATCCGTGTTTGGCGACATCGCGGTGAACGCACATTGGAAGCGTGTATTCGTCATCGCCATACTGGCGTATCACCCGGCGTGATGGTATGGGGTGCATTGGTTACACGTCTCGGTCACCTCTTGTTCGAATTGACGGCACTTAGAACTGTGGACGTTACATTTCAGATGTGTTACGACCCGTGGCTCTACCATTCATTCGATCACTGCGAAACCCTACATTTCAGCAGGGTAATGCACGACCGCATGTTGCAGGTCCTGTACGGCCTTGCTGGATACAGAAAATGTTCGACTGCTGCTCTGAGTAGCAGTTTCTCCAGATCTCTCACCAATTGAAAACGTCTCGTCAATGGTGGCCGGGCAACTGGCTCGTCACAATACGCCAGTCACTACTCTTGATGAACTGTGGTATCGTGTTGAAGCTCTGTTTGACTCAATACCCAGGCGTATCAAGGCCGTTATTACGGCCAGAAATGGTTGTTCTGGGAGCTGATTTCTCAGGATCTATGCACTCAAGTTGCCTGAAAATGTAATCACATGTCAGTTCTAGTATAATATGTTTGTCCAATGAATACCCGTTTATTATCTGCATTTCTTTTTGTTGTAGCAATTTTAATGGCCAGTAGTGTATTTTACTTAGGAACGGACCGAACGGTGGGAAGGCATCACACGCGGCTGACACCAAACTGTTCAGGACGGTCAGGAGCGGATATACGAGGTTGGGTCGTCCCTTCGTTATGAAGCAGAATGTCAGGTTAAGCCGTCGTGAAAATTTGTTACGATTCAGTATACAGCGGCACAAGGAGGACGCCGCCAGTTTCGAGTTGTTGAAACAGGGGGGTTGAGAGGAAGCTGTCAGAGAGATAAGGGTAGGTGCGTCTGTTCGGTACGGGAGCCAGCACAGAAGAGAGCATCGCCTTCGTGGGTACGTATCTTCGCTGATTGCCCGAGAGCCTTCGTCATACATCCCTGGCACACTATTGCTTACCTCTGAGCGGACCTCGGGAGTAGCGGTCCATGCACTCAACATTTTTACCCATGGGTAGCTGAATGGTATTCACATGGACAGCTCGTGGTGTGACTGTGTAGGGTAGCCAGACAAATCCAGCTCCGAACAGGGCTTCTACATTAACTGTAGTTGACAGACAGAAAATAAAAGTATTAAAAATTTTGTTTTTTCTCTACCATAATTCCTTCTGAACTAGAGGCCCTGCACAAATCAGCCATGGGTCTTGCACAAATTATTAAATGACAAGGGGAGGGTTTGTTTAACTACAGAACAGATATATGTTCTGGTTTTCTCTGTTTATCTGCTCCCATGAGCACGAAAATGATAAAGGAAATATGAAGGGTATTTACATATGAGAAAGACAGACAATAATAAACATAGGGAAATATGACATGATTATGCCTTAACCACTTTTGATCAGGCCACAGGGAAATGGTAAAACAAAATGATAACACTATCCCTAAGGGTCTCGCTAAAATTCACGTTCAGTGATGGAACAGCAACCACTGCATTGATCAAGTTATATGGGGTAAAAATCAATCATGCAAGGAGTTAATGGTACACACTTACAGAATGACAGTTATTGAACTATATAAAAAACAAAATTAGTTACAAACTACAGCGTGCACACACTTTATTCTACATGTAAACATCACTACATATTTTCTGATTTAGGTTATGACATGTTCGATATGCCTGCCATCATTGGCGATTATGTGATGCAGACGAATAGCGAAATTATGCATAACACACTGAAGTGTCGCAACATCGATGCTGCCGATGGCCTCCTGAACGGCTGTTTTTAACTCAGCAGTGGTTTTGGGGTTACTGCTGTACACCTTATCTTTAATGTAGATCCACAGAAAGGAGTCGCACGTGCTCAGATCCGGAGAATATGCGACCAGTCAAGGCCCATACCGGTGATCTCTGGTACCCCAGAGCCAGATTGCGGTCCCCAAAGTGCTCCTCCAGGACATCAAACTCTCTGCTCCTTCGAGGGGAGGAGTGAGCCCTGTCTTGCATGAACCACATCTTGTCGGAATCAGGGTCACTTTGGATAATGGGAATGAAATCATATTTCAAAACCTTCGCGTACAATTCGATAATCACCGTGCCATTTAGGAATATGGCACCGATTATTCCGTGACTGGACGTTGCACTTCACACAGTCACCCATTGAGGGTGAAGAGACTTCTCGATCACGAAATGGAATAAATCTTGCGTCCCCCGAAAAAAATTGTTATGCATTAGTAATACGGAGCCTACATCCTAGCAACTTTCCAAATCCACATTTGACCACGGAGAAAGAAAGTGCTGATCAACGAAAAGACGCCGTCGGAGTCTTAACGCAAAGTCTACACCCATCGTAATCTACTGCCAGCGCCAGGATTACATCATCTGTGTCCGTTGAGATCTGATACCCGAGACGCTGTGCCCGCTATTCTCTGAATCTGATATTAGGCCGCTTCTCTACTCTCCTGAGCATTCCGTGAAAGAAAAACCCACCCGAGCTTTCCTCAGCCAATCAAAACATGTAACTTATGCTCAGTCAGTGAGGTGAGGAGAGATCAACTCTTCGAAAACACCTAAGAATATTTTGAACATATCAAAATGGATGACCTCATGCAAGAAGACAGAGAATGGCAGGAATTGTGCCAGTCTGTCTTGATTTACATGGATTCAGAAACTTTTAAAATCCATCGTCCAGTCGCTGTGGCAAAGAAGAGAGTTGCAGTCGCTCCAGGGCTTGAGAAATGGCAGGGGTTGCGTTCCTCGCTACAAACTATTCAAAGCATAAATAAGCAAGAATCTCTACAAGGGAAAGGAGAAAACTAGCACCTTTCTGCGCTCTTCCACGTTGTACCCTTATCGACTCAACTGTCAAGTTTATTTAATAACTCACCCGGGAAACACGGCGAGGTGTGTCTTGGGTTGGTAAGCGACGTTGTAGCACCTAACAGCAAACCGCTCAGGGCAAAAGAGGTCTCTGTCCTTTGAAGAGGCCCATCCCCACAGAATTTGTAAGTACAACGAATGAGCTGCCTTTTGTGAAAAGACAAAAGGGAGACCACCCATAAAGTTGTGGTCGGGTTAAGAATCCCGTGAAGTCGTGTTTATCATACTGTGCGGAACCTCTCCCACTCCTGTGTCGCTGTTGTGAGACACATTTAAGCACCGAGCGAGAACTCATTATTTTACTGTAGTAAGCATTCAAAGCTAGCTTGTATTTCACCTCCACTGGGAGTGCATCTACAATGTAATATGACGGGATTTTCAATGGAGAGATCTTCAAAATAACTCACATGGTCTGTAATACTACAACCTACACTTGTGTGTGTGTGTGTGTGTTTTAATATCACCACTGTGGTGTCGATAGTTACGATGCCACAACGTGGGTGCACGCTGTCGTAAGTTGGCACTACGAGAGAAGACTAACTACGTCGACCTCAGCGCCCTCTGGCCGACGCTGTGGAGCTCAGCGAGTGCCGTCTTGATTTTTGACCGTTTCATCAATAGCAGACGGCCTGGAAATATCGCTTCTGCTACCGAGTGGGCTAGCTTGCTATTGAGACTTTGATTAACCTGGACTACGGCTTCACACCTATGTGCTCATCCTAGCCGAAGTTATGTATGCCGTTGATATTTACTTGTGTTTTTGACTCTAGTAAAAGTATTAACGTTACATGCAGTACCGAAGTGCTTCACCTCTCCTGATCCTACTCGTTTCGCCGCGTAGGATTAGCCGAGCGGTCTAAGGCGCTGCAGTCATGGACTGTGCGGCTGATCCCGGCGGAGGTTCGAGTCCTCCCTCGGACATGGGTGTGTGTGTTTGTCCTTAGGATAATTTAGGTTAAGTAGTGTGTAAGCTTAGGGACTGATGACCTTAGCAGTTAAGTCCCATAAGATTTCACACACCTTTGAACATTTTTATCCTACTCGTTTCCTTTACTCTCGGCCTATATTACAGAAGCAGTTCACAGGAGCAGACCTATGCGCCCCCTATCCAGGCGGGATATAAAAACCACCACCACTACTCCAAGACTCTAGGGGATGGGGTTGCTACATAGAATACTCAACAGTCCATCCATCTAGCTAGCTCGTTTCTGAATGCTGCAGTTCAGTACTACTTACGTTTGACCGCCAACAGATCGAAAAGTGGTAACGTTGGTACAGCACCTGTCATAAACTTCGAAGCTGTAGCAGAATTTGACAGTGCCCACTGGGGTAAAATGGCTCACTCCACTGAGATGTGGTGGGATCAACTGTTGATCAAATTGGAATACATTGAGGGCTGGATGACGATATCCTGCGACACATTCCCTCCTTGAGGCACTGAAGTCTTCAGAAACAGTAGCAGCAGCAGCAGTAGCAGTGCATCTGTCATCACACCGTGTATGATGATACTACATTGAAGTTAACATCTCAAGACCTTGAACAGTGTATATGCTTAAAACACCTGTGTTTCGCGAACATGCACTGTTTACACAATGTAATGTGAATCGCTATGGACTGAACCAACCTACGGCGAGTACATATTAAAGTGCTCTTTGATAATTTTGTGGAGTATGTGTTGGAGCACAAAGTTCATAAAGAAGAGGAGTTGGTCAAGCGCATAAGTGTATGTGTGTGCATTATAGCAGTACAGAAATTCCATACAAGTAATGCTTACAGACGGAATCCCTGCATCTATTAGTGCTCCCTTTGGTTTGAATACAATACATGACGAATTTAAAGCATGTAAAAGTAGTTGTTCTACGAACTATTGCAGGATGATGGTTGATGTTGATCTAAAAAAAGAGAAAAATGACATTTTTAACGGTAGTGATCTATATTTGCACAGTTAGAGAGGTTCAGAAATGTGTATTAAGAATCTTTAAAAGTGTGGTAAGAATATACACTGTGATTCAGCTGCCCCTACCACTGCCATTTTACGCAACACGCAGTATTAAATTTCCTACAAAAAAGTCCAACTCATTTTTCCTGTAGGACTAGTAGTTTGCGCGTAACGAGCGAGAGAATATGAAAATCTCACGCGTGGTTTATAAAGTCCAGCTATAACGGTGCGGAATGTATAAAACAACAGCGGTAGGGGCAGCTTAATCACCCTGTATGTAATAATCCATGGATGTTATAAAAATGTAAGTATGCCTCTATTTATATATGTTCCACATCTCCTAAACCACTGTACAGAAATCAGTCGCACTTGGTACACATGTCACATACTGTCTGCGAAGAATTGCTGTGAAGGTAAGAACCATATACCTATGAAACATTTTCGCTTTTCATGCAGTAAATCTGGCACATGAAGCATGATGTTTTGATTTATTACTTCGTTACCATTAATTGTATTCGCAACGTATTTCGTCTACAGTAGCCACCTTTACCACTGGATATACTTGCAAAATTATATTGTTGTACAGGCCATAGTTCATGTGAGACGACGTCATAAGCACTGAGCTGCGTGGAAACGAAACTGCAGGCCGAAATGCACTAGAGATACGGATGGAATATGTGTACAAATACGTGTGAAATATTGTAAATGCATATGCAGTATATCTGAAATGTGTATATGCGAGCAAATTGAAAATAAATGATGGTGTGGCATTGTTGGCCGGGAAGCCCAGGTCGGGGAGGTTCGGCTGCCGAGTGCAAGTCTTATGTCACGAGATACCACACTAGGTGACATTCGCTTCGGTGATAATGGGGACAACACAATACCCCATCCACAGGTGCAGAAAATCTCCATGCTGGTCGGGAATCGAACCGGGCCCGCTGCGTGGTAGGCAAGCTATGTTACCGCTGAGCTAAGCTGGCGGATATATGCGAATACAATCAGGGGTATAAAGCTCATCCTGAACCACTTGACGGAATTTGGTACACATATCAGTTACTGTTGGGGATGCAGGAGGACGGCGTATGTTATCTTCAATGAGAAAGATTCCCAACAATTAGTAATAAAATGATATTTATTAAACATGAAGAAATACTCAACTTAAATGATAATTCTTCTTGTGAAATGTCCAGCACAATTAGGTGTTTGAAATTATTACAAGTCCCCTAAAATATTAAAGTCCTCCCGCTGTGCCTCTGAGTGATGCCCATGCACAGCTCTGTGCTGCCCTATGATACCTATGTAGCCCAATCTCGGATACAACGGATGAAAACTGGTCATAACGTGGTAAGAGAAAGGGGGAGGAGAAAGTGGACAGAGAGCGAGAGGTAAGAAGATGTACAGAGATAGGGGAGGGGGAAATAGACAGAGAGAATGGAGAAGACGACATGGACAGAGGAAGGTAACAGGAGAAAATGGACAGAGACAGGGGAAGTAATAGACAGGCAAAGAGAGGGGAAGGAGGAAATAAAGAGACAGAGGGAGAGGAGGAAATGGACAGAGGAAGGGAAGAGGAGGAGATAGACAGAGAGAGGAGATAGGAGGAGGCGAACTGAGATGAGGGGAAGAAGAAATTGACAGAGAGAGGTCATGATGAGATGGCCAGAAAGTCGAGTTGAAGGTGATGGACAGAGAGGGGTGGTTGAATAGTTAGACATAGAAGAGGAGAAGATTGGTTGGTTGATTTGGGAGAGGGGACCAAGCAGCTAGGTCATCATTCTCATCGGATTTGGGAAGGATGTGGATAGAAGTTTGCCATGCTCTTTCACAGGAACCATTCCCGGCATTTGCCAGAGGCGACTGAGGGAAATCACAGAAAACCTAAATCAGGATGGCAGGACGCGGGTCTGAACCGCCGTCCTTCCGAATATGAGTCCAGTAAGGGGAGAAGGAGGAGATGGACGGAGTTAGAGGGGGAAGGATGAAAGCGACTAATAGCAGATTGGAATAAATAAATGCCCAGGCAGCATCGTGTACTCAGCTAGTAAATATTATATTTACAAGTTGTAATAGGTTTTATTCCATCATACATATTTACTATGAGACTTAAACACTTCAGTTGTTGGAGAGGTTCATACATTTGCAGTGGCAGATGGAGAGAGAGAGAGAGAGAGAGAGAGAGAGAGAGAGAGAGACAGACAAACTTAACAGTCCAGTTGTTGAAGCGTGGAAGAGACTGAAATAAAATTTAATACTTCAGCTGTTTCATTGTCAGAATAGACATGTTATAGATACTTAGCAGTTGGCGCATTTTCAGTTGTTGCTGGACTTGACAGTTCGTTATTAGAAGAGACGAAATGTATTGTCATTACAGACTAGCTAGTTAGGGAAATCATAGTCTACTTTTTGTATGAATCAATGTGAATCAATACCTGTCTGTAGGGGTGACTGTAATGCAGGTAAACTACGAGTATTTTACTAATTAAGAATCATCTTGCTGCTGAGCTACAACCCTGAAGTGAGTAGTAATCTAAAAGGAAAGTAGTTACTGTGTGGTTATCAGCTTCGAATTTCGCAGTTCACTTAATCGCTTTAGTATTTTCGTCTAGTAGGTTTAATAAGCGTTCATTCACAGAACTGATTGCCCAACTATACATAAAACTGTGAAAGAATATAGAGGAAAAGGGTTAAAAAAGCTTTTATATTGCAGGGAGATGTCTTTCTCAGAAATTAAAATATGTGAACCATACAGGAAATCTGTGGAAGGCTGTCCCCTCGAGAGTCAATTTTCGCAGAAGGGATAGTTATGCTGTCCACAGTTTTCATTATTTACCTGTAGACGATGTGCAAATTGTTAACCGAAATTCCAACTAAAGTCACAAATTCTGCAAATATATGGGAGAAAGTTGCCATGAAGACTCGTTTATTTGTAAAAGTAGGTAAATATTATTTGAATAATTCCATAGCACTCTGCCAAATTTGTCCATTACGTGCTCATGAGTGCCTAGGCGCGTGCACGTGCGAGCATGTGTGTGTAGATTAAGTTAAAGCCCGATACAAGGTAATTTACTGATTTTATCAGCAGAAACTGTCCTATGTTTCTCGTTAGGTGAGAAAACACGCACTCATCCCTAGTCTGGAAAATATGGAGATATACACATGCATAGATGGTGCTGCGTGTATACTTCAATGCGCTCTCAGTTCTCACAAGAACAAATAACTACGTGCCTCTTTCGTATCTCTGCTGTCGGAGCTCAACGACTCTTCAGCTACTTTCTAGCTGAATGTCAGCAAAAGTGAATGCAGTGTTCACATAAAATTCCTCTTTTGGCATCGTACAGTGTGTGATACGCCCTGTTCTACACTTGACACTAGTTCAGAGTAAAATCCTCGAAGTTTTCGTTCTTGTCTCTTTTACATCAAACTTACCCCCACCTGTGTGCTTTCGTGCTTCACGTCACGGCTTTTTCAAACAAATGGGAGCGTTACTTTAATCTTGTGGAAATTACCTCTGCCAATTGCAAAGACCCTACCTTTAAACTGCGTCGAAATGTCGCCCCTTTATACTCCTTCCGAGGTTATTTCAGACAATCGAACATTTTGTGCTTGTCACTGACGCCTAAAAGTTACACAAGTGCATCATGAGCATACCACGAGCTCAGCTGCCTACATTAACTGTTGACAACTCTTGTTCCTCATCCTCGGACGATTCCAAATCAGTTGTCTCTCAGCATGTTGTTATTTGTATCTAATCACCTCCTAAACCTACTTCAGAATCTTGTTGATCAAAGCTAAGTGTATTTACACATTTAATTATAAAATCAACTTAATTTGGCCATTGAATCTCTTGTGACTGGTCTTCGTACGGTTCATCTCGTCAATTCTGCTTTTTTGTCAGGGTTTGGTGGCCTCAACTCGTCTTCCTGAACCGGTTCATCTCGCGTGTGTTGTCCTGCTGAAGTCTGATTCTCCCAACCTTTCTGCTTCTAGGGACTGCAGTTCCACCCAAATAATTTGGGTTTTGTCGTGGAAAACCTCTAAACCTTCCAGATTCAAAATCGTTCAAATGGCTCTAAGCACTATGGGACTTAACATCTGAGGTCATCAGTTCCCTAGACTCAGAACTACTTAAACCTAACTAACCTAAGGACATCACACACATCCATGCCCGAGGCAGTATTCCAATCTGCAACTGTAGCAGCAGCGCGGTTCCGGACTGAAGGTCTTACAACCGCTCCGAACCAGCGGCCAGCCCTTCCTGCTTCGCTTGCATGGTGATCATATCGCGAATTATAGTTACCACCATAGTTTCTGGAACCAAAGCCATTATTGTAATTTCGCGGTTCACCAAAACCATTGTTTTTGTTTGACCTCCGTGAGTTGCCAAAACCATAGATATCATTATCCCATGGGCGATTACTATTCTTCCCAAAAGATTACCTTTCCCAACATTACTACTGCCACTGTAAGCATTACTGAAAGACAATCGGTTGCTATTATTCTCCCTACCATTGGTTTCTCTCGCTGCACGTTGTTTCTTCGCGTCGTCTTCACTGAAGGTGCGTTCAAGTTCTCTTAAATGGCTCTGAGCACTATGGGACTTAACATCTGAGGTCATCAGTCCCCTAGAACTTAGAACTACTTAAACCTAACTAAGCTAAGGACATCACACACATCCATGCCCGAGGCAGGATTCGAACCTGCGACCGTAGCGGTCACGTGGTTCCAAACTGAAGCGCCTGGAACCGCACGGCCACGCCGGCCGGCCAAGTTCTCTTAACATCCCTTTAAATGTCTGTATATTGTCTCCAGCTCTGCGAAGCAACGATTGCTGATAACGCAAGGGTAACTTCATTGTGCACATACGTATCAATTCCCCATCACTGTATGCATTGTCTAAACACTGATTCTTTTTAGTCATTTCTTCAAAAATTTAACCGGCTTCTTTTCTCCAGAATTTTCAGAAGACTCCTTCTGCAACAAATCATATTTTATCCTATTTCGGGTTTCCGCGGACCAATATCACTCCAAAAATGCAGACTTGAATTGTTCATACGATTGACAGTTTGCAGCGACTGTCTGCATCGTTTCCGCTATTGTACCTTCCATATGACCATAAATGAAATCAAGTTTATAGCTAAGTGGCCAACGTTCTGGTAAAACGACCTGGAATTGATGTATAAACGTGCGGGGATGTAAGCCGTTCCCGTTTTCTTTGCAATGTTGGAATTTTCTGACTGTCAAAAAATTATCATTGTCGAATTTTTCTATTGCACCATACGCCGTTTCAGTTTTCGCAATATTTGCCGTTCCCTTCAATTGTGTCATGTTTATTCGTTCCACCACATTGGGATCCTGAGACGACATATTTGAGTCCCATCTAGCATCGCATCTACGCAGTGGTGTGCAATAATCTAAACCGTACCGTTCCTCGTGTATCGGACTGGAAGATACGTTTAAATTTCCCGTTACTGGATCAGCATTTTGTCTTTGTACTTAATTCATATTGACCTGCGGTATATGACATGTTGTACTGCAACTCGTAAATTGAGAATTTGGTATGGATGGCGCAGTAAACTGCTCTGTTATCGCGTCATTCGCGTACGTTCGGAGGGTCGGCTGCCGCTCGGTTGGTATGCGCGCAGTTACCGCTGCTCGTATCATTGTCTGCTGTGAACGCACATTACCTGCTTCGCTCACCTGTCTGAACTGTACTTCTACCATTTCCTTCTGTTTCGGATCGGAAAATACTGACGCAACATCTTGTGGACTTACAAGTGGAATCTCATTACTTTTTTGTGTTTCCGCAACTGATACGGAAGATTGCATAAGGGACTTGGTTACCTCTGGATTTTTTTCCACCGCTGCCGGCCGGAGTGGCCGAGCGGTTCCAGGCGCTACAGTCCGGAACCGCGCGACCGCTACGGTCGCAGGTTCGAATCCTGCCTCGGGCATGGATGTGTGTGATGTCCTTAGGTTAGTTAGGTTTAAGTAGCTCCAAGTTCTAGGGGACTGATGACCTCAGAAATTAAGTCCCATAGTGCTCAGAGCCATTTGAACCATTTTTTTACACAGCTATGTCAGATGATACTACCGATTCCGTTGCCTCACTGCTGCTTCCTGTACGGTTCTCAATACACTGCTTCAGTTCTGCACGAAGCTGTTCATAATGCTGCTTATTTTTCGAGACGTGTATCGAAACTTTTTAACGCGGCTCGCGTGATACGTTTTCTGACGTTCAGTCCTTGCACGATTTGTGGCGCCTTAACAGACGCCTTACGTGCTAAATTATTAACTCTTTGGTTGATATTAGACACTGCATCCTCACTTGGTCAATGTCAGTACGCATCTTTTTCTGATCAGCCATTAGCGATTAAATTAGTTCGCGCGAGTCTCTCAACTCTTTTCAGATTTAAATAAACTGTTCATTAATTTCCGTTCGCAACTTCTGCTGATCTTTGCGAACTATTTCGAACCCAGCATTGGTTTCAAATTTGAGACCATTTAAAGCAGCATTTGTTTGCGTTTTTAATTCTGCTAACCCTGCATTTGTTTTTGTTTTTAAGTCTGCTAACCCTGCTCTCACCGTTTCGTTTGGTTGCTTTTCAACGATAGTGAGTTGCTGCAACGTTGCGAACATATTATCAGATTCTTCGCTATCGTCATCTGTCACCATTTGGTGTAGATTTTGCTATTCGCGTCTTTCATGTGACATCTCACCGACTTCTGTGCATAGTGCTGACCCACTTACACACACACTTTACGTAGGAAACTGTCCCGTTTGATTCAGAATTACAACATTTGGTTCAGCGTACCGAAGTTGCACGTTCTCTTATTCTGCTTCTGAACCACTAGATCCGTCATCTGTTCGGTTTTGTGCGGTCGCCACCTGAGGTACCGATTGCGAAACTGCCACCATTCCCTCTGCATTGTCACTTCGTTCGGCGTCGAGACTTGCATTCGATACATTTTGTTGTACGTCATTTTCTATCCTACCAAGATCTTCAGTTTGTCCTATATGCGATGATCTACGTCCGTCCGCCATCTCAGACCGTCAAACTAACCTCTGCCTTTCACGGTTTGCGCGAGCCTGAGCTCTAGTTAACATGAAGATATATGATCTGACATATCTCCAAAGTATCATATAAAGTATCTTATGACTTTAACACATCATTAGCAACGCCGTTCACAGTTAGTGGGTATTCAAACCAACTCAACAAGGCCGTGAATAACTTCGCACGCGCCAGAAAGGTGATGCACAAGCTACTTTTACACAAAACACAAAACTTTTTCTTACTCGTTAATACAACCTTTTGTACTCTGCGGATCACACATTTACAGTAATCTGACCACTACGCAGAGACATACATTGCGTTATCTTGTCACTTTTTGTTTTTCAAAAAGAAAAATAGTTTTTTCTTAATAACAAATTTTAATTACTCTTTCTAATTTGACTAACTGCCACCCTGGCAATGCAATTGCTATCATGTCTGGGTCGTTATCATCTGTCACTCCACTCCTTTTCAAATTTGTCAGACATCAGTAAAAACACCCTGTGAGTGCGTCAGCGTCACTCGAATAAATGACTGGGGTTAAAAGTGGACCCTTATTCTATGACAGAGCACATCGGTGTTTATCTGTATACAATTTGTTTAATTTCAGAATTATTGCCAAAGAAGTACACGAATTTACATAGATTGTGACATGACAATGTCAGGACAGTTGTTAAGTTAACGCATTACGTCCTGTTTAGCAAAAATAACTTTGGACACAACAATATCAAGTTTAAGTAGAAGGTTCTCTAGAAGATTTTTCTTACTTATACACTGTGAAGTTGGCCAATATTACTAAAAATCCTTTGATTCTCGTTCTAAGTTCAGTACTATTTAGGATGACAATCAAGTATACAGAGGATAATTAGTTTTTGTGACAAAATGAACAAAAGATTACTCAAGGTTTCTCGAGTTCACAGTGGACGCAAGCTGGTGAACCAACAAGTTTATGCCTCTGTCAGCATCATTTACCTTTCAGCTGTGATATGCTGTCAGCTGAATGGCTGCTCTCGCCCTCTGAAAATCTTATAAAAATCTAATCAAAATTTTTACTAATTTTCTCGTTAGGTGAGAAAACATGCACTCATCCCTATGTAATGTCTCTTGCAGCGGTCTCTCCGCGATATTTTCAGAAATTTTATAAGTTATATAACTCAGTATATATCTCGAAATAGCTCTTCTTATCTTACCGATTATCAATGCAAAGTAGTTTCAAGCCCAATTATTCCTTGGAGCGTCCATTTACTCCATGGAATAGCTTCTCTGCTATCTATGTTTTCGCTTGGGAAAAGAATGAGGGACTTCTTGCACATTAGTCGTGAAAGAAGGATGTATATGTATGTATTGTTGGGCTAGTCGCCATCTTGATGAGATTCTGTATGAGAAGGAATTTAATACATGAACTAAACTAAAGTAAGTGTGTTCGCGTATTATTTAACTGATTATTATTGACAGTGTCTACTTACTACGCTGTGTTGCACGGGATCAGTGGGGAACGTCTGATTTACACTGGACGAACCTGCCGTTTTGTATGCTCAAGATATCCAGTTACTTCAAATAAATAGGCTAACACGGTCTTACCAGCAGATCTCCGGTCTTCCCCATGTGATCACCGAAAGTTAATAATTATTACAAATGTTTCCAGGAGATCGACTGACAATTTTCGTCGCACCGAGACTTTGAAATTGCTTCACTGCCTTATGGAATTTAAGTTAAGCTCAATTTTATCAGGTTAGAACAGTATTGAACTGTGTGAATGTGATAAGCCTGCTTTGTCAATGAAAATTCCCTTAATATACGCATGTTTTTACTATCCTGATCAGTGAAGCTAAATCGGGCCGGTGTGAGAGAGGTTTTTAAATTGTAGATCCCACCCAAAAATATATTAAACCTAGTCTGGAAAATATGGCGATATACACGTGCATAAATGGTGCAGCGTGTATACTTCAAAGCTCTCTCAGTTCTTGCAAGAACAATTAACTACGTGGCTGTTTCGTATCTCTGCTATCGGAGCTCAATGACTCTTTAGCTAATTTCTAGCTGAATGTCAGCAAAAGGGAAGGCAGTGTTCACACAAAATTCCTGTTTTTGCATCGTACAGGGTGTGATGCGCCCTATTCTACACTTGACACTGTCTCAGAGGAATGTCCTCGAAGTTTTCGTTCTTGTGTCTTTCGTAGCAAACTGTCCCCCACCTATGTCCTTTCGCACTTCACGTCATGGGTTTCTCAGACCAAAGGGAGCATTCCTCTGCCAATCGCAAAGGGCCTACCTTTAAACTGCATCGAAATATCTCCCCTTTCTACTCCTCCCGAGTTTATTTCAGCCAATCGGACATTTTGTGCCCGTTCCTGAAACCTATAAGTTACACGTGTACATCACGAGCATACCACGAGCATTTAAACTGCATTGATGGCCTGTTTGTATCCATCTGGAAATTCCCCAATGCAGTTTTCTAAAGAGTTTCTCTGTAGCAAGCAGCGCTGCGCCGCTACCTGCTCCCCTCAATATATCATGTGACGCGTTCGTTGTCCTTCTCGGTGCCGGTCACCAACCCCTTTTAGAAGCGCTCCGTTGTAATCAGGCCATGACGGCGCAACTCGCATCTGCCCCAAACTAAAACGTTTCCTCCAGCAACTTTTTTCACCTTTTGCTCATTGACATGCAGGATTTGGATCCGGGGTGTTAATACCATCGAATTGAGTGTCATCCCTTTGCGTTATATACTGTACATTTTGATACGCAAATCTGCTCATTATCGCCGAAGTATTCTGGGTGACATTTTCATCTATTTGTTACGATGAATAAAATCTCATGTCAGGTGCTAATTTGATATTCATTGAAGCTGCCACCTTACAACCTCTGACGGTGTAATACATGTACCGGCACTGTTGTTAAGATTGCCGGGTAGGCAGTTTCGATGAGCACTTAGGTGTAGAGATTGGAATAATAACTCAACTAATCCAATGTAGATATTTTACAGGGTACTGACATAATCAGACCTTTAGTACAACATCTGTACTGTAATACGGCCGTGCGGTAGCGTTCTCGCTTCCCACGCCCGGGTTCCCGGGTTCGATTCTCGGCGGGGTCAGGGATTTTCTCTGCCTCGTGATGACTGGGTGTTGTGTGATGTCCTTAGGTTAGTTAGGTTTAAGTAGTTCTAAGTTCTAGGGGACTGATGACCATAGATGTTAAGTCCCATAGTGCTCAGAGCCATTTTTGTACTGTAATACACTACAGCCTCTGTTTACA
The DNA here is from genome assembly GCF_021461385.2 of Schistocerca piceifrons. NCBI lineage: Eukaryota > Metazoa > Arthropoda > Insecta > Orthoptera > Acrididae > Schistocerca > Schistocerca piceifrons. The sequence continues at coordinate 832,618,056 of NC_060149.1, read as the reverse complement.
AGTTGCAGTACTGCTGACAATCAGCTCTAACCAAATGGACTTCAACTAGGTGACGGAACTAGAAAGCACGATTTTAGTGTATGGGCAAGCATGGGGAAACAGCAGAGAAGGGTAAATATTGTAAAGGAAATAACTGCATAGAAGTCTTCCTGCTCACACCAAGTAGTCAATAATGTTCTAGCGATTAAGTGAAACAGGGCAACTGGCACCGCAGTACAACAACCAAGGAGAACGACAGACTACACTGACTCCCGACTTAGAAGATGCAGAGCTTGCTCCAATGGATGAGGCGCCTACAATCAATGAAACTTATGGTTTGCAGAGTACTGTGTGGCGAGAGTTACGAAATCTGCAGCTACACCCTATACTCCAGAAAAACTGCATGATTTCATTCCTGGTGAAGTTGGACCTCGTGTCGTATTCAACCAATGGTTCTTGAAGCGCTTTGCAGTCGATCCTCACTTTCCAACATATGTATTTTCACGGATGAAGCCTGTTTCACCAGAGATGCAATGCTAAATAATCGCAGTAGACGTGTACAGGCCAAAGAGCATTCTTACATCACAGAAAGAAAGTCACTATTACAGATTACCAATCAACATGTGAGCAGGCGTAGTCAATGATTATGTACTAGGCCCATATCTTCTTCCTCCCAACCAGTGAGCACAGTTTTTATCAGAGACATATTACTCGTACCCTGCTTCTTGGAACCTATAACACCTGTTATTCATCAACACATGTGGTTCATCTAGATGGAGTCCCACCTCACTTTGGACTGACGGTTTTTGAACACCTGGATCAGACATTCACTTGAAAATGGATAGGTGGAAGGTGTCCTGTTTTGTGGCTAGCAAGCTCATCTTACCTCACTACACTTGATGTCTCCTTGTAGGGCCATGTACAAAGTCTTGTGTATGAGACGCCTGTTGGGAATGAAGAGGATCTGGCATGGATTCTCGCTGCCTCCAACACTGTTCAAATGACGGTGGGGAAATTAGAATGGGAATGACACATTTTCGTGTGAAGATGCCATGCCTTTATTAACGCTGGGGATGCCATTTTGAACCACAATTGAAAATATAGAAGCTTGTGAAACTTGTGCGGGTAAATGTAATTCATTATTAGTGTCTTACATTAAATTTCTTACTCGATACTAGTCTAGCAAAAATGGTTCAAATGGCTCTGAGCACAATGGGACTTAACATCTTAGGTCATCAGCCCCTAGAACTTAGAACTACTTAAATCTAACCAACCTAAGGACATCACACACATCCATGCCTGAGGCATGATTCGAACCTGCGACCGTAGCAGTCCCGCGGTTCCGGACTGCAGCGCCTAGAACCGCTCGGCCACCGCGGCCGGCCACTAGTCTAGCAACAAGAGAAATTATCAGAGGGTATCGGGGAGTATTTTGCAAGAATTTTGTTCATGGTTTGGTAGTTGGGGCCCTTAGTTTGAGCGTCGCCTGTGGTTAGTGTGGAAGTTTAACAGATTTTCGCTTGTACCCATCTACGCAATGTTACTTATAATCCGTCTTGATTGCAGAACGTTTTTTCATATGACCGGTTTCGGTTCCTCTAGAACCATCTTCAGATCTGATATTTCGGTTACAGGAGTAACCCGTACAAACACAGCAACTTTCACATGCTGCGTTTTCTGTGACGCAGCATGTGAAAGTTGCTGTGTTTGTACGGGTTACTCCTGTAACCGAAATATGAGATCTGAAGATGGTTCTAGAGGAACCGAAACCGGTCATATGAATAAACGTTCTGCAATCAAGACGGATTATAAGTAACATTTTAAAACCATTGATTGCGGCTATCCTATCAGACATTATGTCTGTTTTTGCAAACCTATCTACTCGGTGGCTTCCTGAAGAGGGTCTGTCACCTCGAATTCATAGATGATGTCGTCCGAAGAGCGAGGTGCCAAAGCAGTGGAGGTACATCGCACCGCAACAACAAGAAGTTATAGGCCATGCAAGCCGCATCGACGTATGAGATACACTGGCGTAGCTACCTCAAGAAATGTTTCGCTACATAGTGGCAACGAATCGTCTAAGACGACAGAACCATCTCCTAGCAGGCTAGCTGTATGATCAATGTGTTAGGTAGAACTCAACATTAGGCTATTATTAAATGTACTCTGAATGAGACACTTATAATTTGTCTGTGTCAAGTGATACAGTCAAGTTCAGAGACAGTTGTAAATACTCATCACATTTCAGTGGAAATGGGTTGTACAAAGGTAAGTAATTCTTCTTTTCTATGTTGTAAAAAATTGAACTAATAAACTGCAGGAAAAAATTTAGTACGCCCTTTCAGAGGTTTCCAATACACGCAAGATTTATGGTTGCAACAGTGCGTATGGAATACATGAAATGAATACATTTACAGGTCAACAGCACAAGAGGTTCTGAAGAACCAGGTATCAAATCACACTGGAATCAATACGTGGCGTAGGCTTCACAGGCAGCAATGTGGGTCTGACTCTGGCATCGTGGTTCGTGCAGATGGCGAATACCGTCCTGGGATACGTTATGCCACGTCTGCTCGACCTGTTCACGTAATTCTGTGAGACTTGTTGCCTGATGAGTCGCACGAGTCACTTCTCGTCCCACCATATCCCACAAGCGCCGTATTGGTGGCAAGTCTGGAGATCTTGCTGGTCAAGGATGTTGCTGCACGTTGCATTTCACGGGCAGTGTGTGGGCGGACATTATCCTGTACGACCAACACATCACCTTTTTGTTGCAAGAATGGATGAAGAATGCGTCTAATAACGTTCTGCAAATACCGAGCGCTGGTTAGCGTTCCCTCCAGCAATACCAAACGTGAACGAGAGTTGTAGCTTATAGAAGCACAGACCATGCGCCTTCCCATCTTCCAAGTTACCCTCTGACGGCACCTGTCGAAACGTGCACGTCGATGCTGTGGCGTGGGTGGAACATGGGCTAGATTGTCACATTCTCGTGGATTCACCCTGTATGTATACAGAATTTGTCTGATGTGTCCTGGCTTCGGTTTTGTGCTGTCAGTTGCTATAAAGTTGAGTAGCAGTCTCCAGAAACTTTGTATCTTGCTACAATTAGCATGGCTTTAGCGCTTTTCTCTGTCGTCACATTCCTGGAGATGGAAAATAATCATGACTAATAGTTAGAGAGATGTGTGCCAGGTTGGCTCTATCAATTACTAGAAATAGCTCCCACAAACATTGCAGAGTTGTCATCGTATTCCTTAATGTGTGCATTTTCATGTGTGCATAGAAATAAACCGCGCGACCGCTACGGTCGCAGGTTCGAATCCTGCCTCGGGCATGGGTGTGTGTGATGTCCTTAGGTTAGTTAGGATTAAGTAGTTCTAAGTTCTAGCGGACTGATGACCTCAGAAGTTAAGTCCCATAGTGCTCAGAGCCGTTTGAACCATTTTTTTGAACCATGGAAATAGCTTCATAAAGTGCGATAATATGGGAGTAGTGTTACTCACACAACACTGCAGAGTTTGACTCATGGCCACACGATCCAGTGTAGCTGTCGCCTGACGGTAGTGGAACTGTGCAGTACGTAGAAGTGGTGCGCTATGAACTATGAGCTTAGCGCATGTGCATTGTTTGAATTTCCAGCGACTTTGAACTTAGGAAAACTGGAGTATTAGAATTCCCCGTCATTTTAAACTTAGGACCATTGAACCATTTCATGTTTCCACCATTTTAAACTTAGGGTAAGTGGTATAATTCCACCATCCTATACTGTGACATCATGCAGGTAGGGGAAATGTGGGGCTGAAAATATGGCAATGCTGTGCCACTTCACAGCGTAAAATCTGGCATCAGTGCTAGCTGTGCTTTGTCGCCTCTGTACGTTGCTCCTGACACATTAAATAACCGCTATAGCAAGAGCTCTGTCTGACTGGGACCCGGTTTCTTCAGCCATCTAGACATATCCCCGTGGCAGATACTGTCCGTCTTGAGATAATATGAACCTACCGTTTAGGCGTATTGAGACAGTTTTAATGAGTCGTACAGGCACCAGAAGCATCGATAAAAGTTTGTGGGTTAGACAGAGAAACAGTTAAAATGAGTCGGTTGTTTTTGCCGATTGAGACGCTGCCCAAAGTCACAAACAGCCTGATTACCCATGCTCATAACAGGTATTATGCGACACAGCAGCTCAAAAGTGCTAAATTGTCGCAGGTCAAATGATGTCAAACTATGTGGTACATGGCAACAAGACCTAAGGCATGTGTAATGTTCTTAATTTTCAGCCGAATGAATTGCAATTTCACAACAATGCACAGCGTGTCGTAACAATGCCTAAGACATTGTCCATAACCTCTGGAGTCCGATGGTCCCAGGTTTGAGTCGTAGAATGTGCGAAGTTCTTATTTTTCAGAGAATTTAACTGTAATATCAGAACAGCGCTTATTGTGTTGCAACGGCACCTAAGCTCTGGAGTCCCAAGGTTCTGACTTGGACTCGGGGCATGTGTTGCTGTTGCTGTTGTTGTTGTTGTTGTTGTTGTGACCTTCAATCGAAGGCTTGTTTGATGCAGCTCTCCATACTACTCTATCCTGTACAAACCTCTTCATATCGGAATAACTGCTGCTACTTATTCTTCTAAATCTGTTAACTGTATTCATCTCTTGGTCTCCCTATATAAATTTTAACCCCACGCTTACCTCTAATATTAAACTGATGATCCATTGATGTCTCAGAATGAGTCCTCTAAATCGATCCCTTCTTCTAGTTACGTTGTGCCACAATTTTTTTTTCTTCCCAATTCTATTCAGTATCTTCTCATTAGGTACGCGATATACCCACCTCAGCAGTCTTCTATGGCACCACATTTCAAAAGCTTCTGTTTCTTTTTTGTCTAAACTGTTTATTGTCCACATTTCACTTCCATTCATCTCTCCACTCCATACAGATACTATCAGAAAAGACTTCCTAATACATAAATCTATATTAGCGTTAATAAATTGATGTTATTCAGGAACGATTTTCTTGCTATTGCCAGTCTACAATTTATATCCTCTCCTCTTCCGCCAACATCATCTGTTATTTTACTGCCCAAATAACAAAACCCATCAACTGGTTCCAGTGTCACGTTACCTAATCGAATTCCCTCAGCATCACCTAATTTAATACGGCTACATACATTATCCTTGTTTTGCTTTTGTTGATATTGGTCTCATGTCCTCCTTTCAAAATATTGTTCATACCGCGCAACTGCTCTTCCAAGTTCTTTGCTATCTCTGACAGAATTATAGTGTCATCGGCAAACTTCATAGTTTTCATTTCTTCTCCCTGAACACTAATTCCTACTCTAAATTCATCTTTGGTTTCATTTACTGCTTGTTCAATACAAAGATTGAGTAACAGGTGATAAGCTACAACCCTGTGTCACTCTCTTCTCAACCAATGCTTCCCTTTCATACCTCTCTACTTCTAAAACTGCAGCCTGGTTTCTGAACAACTTGCAAATAGCCTTTCGCTTCCTGTATTTTACCCCTACTACCTTCAGAATTTCAAAGAGGCTGTTCCAGTCAACATCGTCAAAAGCTTTCTCTAAGTCTACAAACGCTATAAACGTAGGTATGCTTTTCCTTAACCTGTATTCCAAGATACATCGTAGAGTCAGTATTGCCTCACGAGTCACTACATTTCTCCAGAATTAAAACTTATCTTCCCCAAGGTTAGCTTCCATCAGTTTTTTCATCTTTTGTAAAGAATTTGTGTTAGTATTTTGCAACCATGACTTATTAAGCTGACTTCTTTAACTCATATTCTAAGATAAATCGTATTGCCTCTTGTGTCCCTACATTTCTCCGGAATCCAAACTGATTTTCCCCGAGGTTGTCTTCTATCGGTTTTTCTGTTTTTCTGTAAATGATTGGTTTTATGTAGTATTTTGCGACTATGATTTATTGAACTGCTAGTTAAGTAATGTCCACACCTGTTAACACCTGCTTTCTTAGGAACTGGAATTATTCCATTGTTCTTCAACTCTGAGCATATTTCGTCTGTCTCACACATCTTGCACACCAGATGGAAGAGTTTTGTCATGACTGTCCCTCCCAAGACTATCAGTAGTTCTGGCAAGCGTCGCCTGCTACCGAGGCCTTGTTCCGAGTTAAGTCTTTCAGTGCTCTCGCAAATTCTTCTAGCAGTATCATACCTCCCATCTCATCTTCAACTATTTTCTCTTCCATTTCTATAATATTCCCTTCAAGTTCATCTCCCTTGTACAGATTCTCTACATATTACAGCCACCTTTCGGCTTCCCCTTCTTTGCTTAAGACTGGTTTTCCATCTGAGCTCTTAACATTCATACAGCTGCTTCTCTTTACTCCAAAGGCATTCCCAATTTTCCTGCAAGCGGTATCTATCTTTCCCCCAGCGGAATATGGTTATAAATCCTTACATATGTCCTGAAGGAATTCCTGTTTAGTCATTTTTCATTTCCTGACGTTTGTATTCCCTTTCGCCTGTTTCATTTGCTGCATCTTTGTATTTTATTCTTTCATCGACAAAATTCAACATTTCCTGTGTTATCCAAGGACTTCTAATAGGCATTCTCTTTTTATCTGTTTGATTCTCTACTGCCTTCACATCTCTCAAAGCTACCCATTCACCTTCTACTGTACCTCTTTTCCCTGTTCTAATCAATCGTTGCCTAATACTACCTCTGAAATTCTCAACAGCTTCTTGTTCTCGCAACGTACGCAGGTCCCATCTCCTTAATATCTAACCCCTTTGCAATTTCTTTAGTTCTAATCTACATTTCATAACCAATAAATCGTGTTCTGAGTCCACAGTCGGTCCTGAAGAAGGTGTTACAATTTAAAATCTGGTTCCAAATTCTCTCTCTTACCATTATGTAATCAATCTGAAACCTTCTATAGTCTACAGATCTCTCCCAAGTGCACAAACTTCTTTCATGATTCCAGAATGAGATTTTCACTCTTCAGCGGAGTGTGCGCTGATATGAAACTTCCTGGCAGATTAAAACTGTGTGCCGGACCGAGACTCGAACTCGGGACCTTTGCCTTTCGCGGGCAAGTGCTCTACCAACTGAGCTACCGAAGCACGACTCACTACCTTCCAAGTAGGAGGCGAGGTACTGGCAGACGTAAAGCTGTGAGGACGGGGCGTGAGTCGTGCTTGGGTAGCTCAGTTGGTAAAGCACTTGCCCACGAAAGGCAAAGGTCCCGAGTTCGAGTCTCGGTCCGGCACACAGTTTTAATCTGCCAGGAAGTTTCATATCAGCGCACACTCCGCTGCAGAGTGAAAATCTCATTCTGGAAACATCCCCCAGGCTGTGGCTAAGCCATGTCTCCGCAATATCCTTTCTTTCAGGAGTTCTGCGGGGTTCGCAGGAGAGCTTCTGTAAAGTTTGGAAGGTAGGAGGCGAGGTACTGGCAGAAGTAAAGCTGTGAGGAGGGGGCGTCAGTCGTGCTTGGGTAGCTCAGTTGGTAGAGCACTTGCCTGCGAAAGGCAAAGGTCCCGAGTTCGAGTCTCGGTCCGGCACACAGTTTTAATCTGCCAGGAAGTTTCTTTCACGATTTTTAAACTAAGTGTTAGCGATGATTAAATTATGCTCTATGATTATTCTACCAGGTGGCTTCCTCTTTCAATTTTTTCCCCCCAGACCATATTGACCTATAATTTTTCCGTCTCTTCGTTGAGCCCTACTGTCGAATTCCAGCCCCCACCGCAGTTACATTTTTGCCTTAACTAACTGGATGATTTCTTTTATCTCATGGTACATTTGTTCAATCTCGACATCATCTGCGGACTCAGTTGGCATATAGACTTTTACTACTGTGATGGGTGTTGGCTATGTGTCTATCTTGGATACGGTCATGCATTGACTATGCTGTTCAGGGAAGCTTATCCGCATTCCTATTTTCTGATTCATTGTTAAACTTGCTCCTGCATTCCCCCTATTTGATATTGTACTTATAACCACGTATTCACCTACTGGAAGTCCTGTTCCTACTACCACCAAACTTCACTAATTTCCTATTCGTTTCGCTATTAAAATTTTCTGACCTACCTGCGGATTAAGAGATCTAACAATCCACGCTCTGATCCGTACAACCCGAGTTTTGTTTCTCCCGATGACGACATCCTCCTGACTAGTCCCCGCCTGGAGATCCAAATGGGGGCTATATTAACTTCGCAATAATTTACTTAAGAGGATGCCTTCATCATCTAACCATTCAGTAGAGCTACATGCCCTCCGAAAAATTACGGCTGTAGTATCCCCTTGCTTTCAGCCTTTCATATACCACTACAGCAAGGCCGATTTGGTTGACGTTACAAGGGCAGATAAATCAAACCTCCAGACTGTTGCCCCTGCAACTACTGAAAAGGCTGCTGCCGCTCTTTAGGGACCACACATTTGACTGGCCTCCCAACAGATACCTCTCTGTTGTGGTTATACCTGCGGTATGACTATCTGTATCTCTGAGAACGCAAGCCACCCAACCATTGGCGAGGTCCATGATTCTTAGAGGATGGCATGTGTAGGCGTATGTTTTTCAAGTGACATAATTGAAATTTCATAATGTGCAGATCGCATCCCTGTTTTCACCTCCCCCGCCGCCACTGCCCAACGAGTTGTGTCTCAATTACATTGGTATAACATCCATGTATTACGCTTATACATGGACCAAATATACAAGATGTAGAAAAAATGTCATACTTGGCGGTTGCCATGCGAATCCTCATCCCAAATCAAGATAAAATTGTAATTAGCAAAACCTAGTCCAGCCAACAGGTTTAATAGAAATGCGATTTAAAAAACGAGGACAATATGGCCAGGAACAAGTATCATGAACTCAGCGTCGTGCCACAGCTGTCCCATTATCCCAGTGGGACGACGCAATGCCGTGAGCGACAATATTCAGACTCAACAGTGTTCCGAGTCACATTTGTGCCAAACCTTTTTTTCAGTTAAAGCAGCAGATTGCATCCAACTTACACCTCCACAATGCCGTATCTCGTGTATTTCTTTCTGTTACTATTACCTTTATTTAAGCATTAATAAATAACAATAGCTTCCCAGTACTTCCTCAGATTTGTCCGATGTTTGGAAAAGCGTAGTCTAAGAAGAGAAACATCTCGGAATTATGCAACAATCACCTTTACAATTATGTTTAGTTTACCGAAGAAGATATTTAGTCCGCTAAGTCCAATGACCAGAAGAGCTTTGTTGAAAATAACGCACCTTTGGAAATTAGGCTTTGTAATTAACGTAGTTACTCCCCATATCAGTCTTCTCCACGATGTTTTTACAGCTCTGAAACTGAAAGAGAAATGAATTTTTGCGAGATGAAACTTCGTTTCTTATACCTGCAAATTACGGGGCAGAGATTTCGTGTATTCTAATTTTAAAAGCATTAGAAATGGTTCAAATGGCTCTGAGCACTATGGGACTCAACTGCTGAGGTCATAAGTCCCCTAGAACTTAGAACTACTTAAACCTAACTAACCTAAGGACAACACACACATCCATGCCCGAGGCAGGATTCGAATCTGCGACCGTAGCGGTCGCGCGGTTCCAGACTGTAGCGCCAGAACCGCTCGGTCACCAGCGGCCGGCACAAGCATTAGAGGCGTGTAGGATGTCTTCAGGTATCTTCTAAGACAGGGGTGCATTATCTTATCTTCTCACAAGGACAATGTAGTTTGGTGTCACCACACACAGAGCACACGGACTGAGTGTGACAGTAGTACAAAATCACGTTAAAGAAAGAGTGGTATTAACCCAAGCGATAGGAAGTTTCATCTTCCTTTTCCCTTTTGTCTTTCCCTGGAATTTTTTCTGTGAGGGTCATTAGATTTCATTGTGGCTTGTATATACAAATAAATGCTATAAATCTAACGTAAAACACATCGCCTGAGGTTGTTGGAGATTTTACTACTGTAGGGAGACAAGCTTTAAAAAATGGGGATATGCTTAGGAAGGTAAGCCCTGATTCAGCACTCGAGATAAGAAATCTCTACTGACTCAACAGGAAGATATGGGTACGAAAGCAGGAAGACTCGCTTAGAGAGCTTTCCAGTTGACACTGAACCGTTAGGGGAATGGTTGACAACATAGTGGAAGATCGGTTGCAAGTTGAAAGAGAGGAAAGTTGGAAACATGCGACATATAAAGAGCTGTAAATTCTTCTTGGCTTATCCAGTCTATCAATCAAACATTCTATTTGTTATACCTATGAATACAGTTTGTTAGTCATATCCGTGGATACATGTTTTATATATAATGGTACAGAATCTGTGGTCCTTCTGATAGTAGTAGGTTTCTCTTAGAAGTATTCGGAGGGTATAAAAGAAAGCAGAGATTCCCAACTAGCAGAAGTCATTCCCGCTGTATCCCCAGAGCTGTGTACATCTGTTTTGAGCTCCTGGAGCAGCCTGGGGAGAAATAAGGAAATTCGAAGTTTCTGCACTGAAAAGAGCAGTTGGGAGTCGGAAATTGGAGCTAGGAATGAAATAATTTTTCTCATTGTACATGCTATAATTCGACCGTTCCGTTTTTCATATCAGTAAGTACGTGTTTTCTCGTTTAAAGTTACAGAATCTATGATTTTGTGTTGCATCTTTGGAGTTTTTTCTTCTGCAGTTCACATAAGATCTGCTCTGATTTCCGCAAAAGAAACTTCGAGGGGGATCTCTCTTCCACAATTTTCTGCAGGGGTATAAAAAGCGCAGCTTCATCTCACAGAAGTCATTCCATCTTTATCCTTAGAGCTGTAAACATCTGTTTTGAGCCCCGGAAGCAACGGAGAAATAGAAATTTTGCAGACGAAAAAAGAAAAGAAGCAGCAAAGTCTTTCTTCACTAAAATAGTAGTGGGGGAGTTGGGTACTACAGAAAAAAAATTAAGTTTTCTTGTAACTCTTATGCAGGGGTGTACCTAGGGGTTGGCAGGAGTGGCCCCCGCCAGGGGCGCAAGAGCAAGGGCGGCGCAAATTCCAAAGGCCGCAGGCGACGACGCAACGGAGCGCCGCACCGCCCTCTGAAAAAATAACGCTGCGCCGCGGCCAGTCTGGTACGAGAAATTGTGGGAAAATTTGCTACAGAACGGAGAAGAGATAGTAAAGGAAGACGCTCTGATGACGAGAATCCTCTTCGATTTATTGGGAGGCACTTTCCTCATGTCCAAGTGACCAGTCCAAGAAACGCACACTATGGCGTCGATGTGCAGTCTGCGCGAAACAGAATGTGCGCCGCTTCCGGTATTATCTTTTTAGATAAACTTTTGAAAAATACTAGTACTATTACTAATTTATCCTTGTTTTTTGGCAGTGCTCAGCTAATATATACTACCCAAGCTGAACCTCCTTACTCCATGAACTTTTTTTATCAGAGCACGAGAGCGCATAACCTTGCAAACCAGTTTTGAAATCTTCCTGCAAATGCATAAAGTGCGATTGTGGTCAGATCCAGTTGACATATTTCTTGTTTTATTGGGCAAGTAAACGTATGCTCTATATTCACGGTAAGTAAATATTATTTACTTGTTATATTAGCTTATGGCAACAGTTACAAAATATTACCTTAACAAAGTACCCAGAAAGTCATATTAGACCTATTTAATAACAATTACCAAAAAAATGCTCAAATGTGTGTGAAATCTTATGGGACTTAACTGCTAATGTCATTAGTCCCTAAGCCTACACACTACTTAACCTAAATTATCCTAAGGACAAACACACACACCCATGCCCAAGGGAGGACTCGAACCTCCGCCGGGATCAGCCGCACAGAACAATTATCACATACACCTATAAACAAGATTCGTTGTTAATATTACTGGTCTCATTAATTTTGCCACGGTAATTGCCATAACAAATATTTTTACCTTATTCTTTTATCTCCGCTGAGTCGACAATTTATTAGCAGATTTGAGGTTTTGAAGGAACATAGATCCTTTTGGCTTAATTGTACTCTCGCCAGGTCACGGCAATTACGACTTGCCCAAACGTTTGGGTATGAGGATTTTGAAGCACGAGGCCTTACGAGAGCGACGTAGAACAAGTCATGCTGAACGCACCATGTACACTTCCGGCATTACCTGGTTATCATACTGAGAAATAATTTAGCACTTAAAAGTTCATTGGCAGTGACGACTCGCTTACCTCCCCACCCTGGTCGGCTTTCGATCAGGTTTCAAAATCGCCACCCACCTTCGTAGTGGTAGGTGTTAGTGTTAGCTGGCGAGCGGAAGTAACCCAGACCGGACACGCACCCCCGTGTTGTCTGTAGCCAATTCGCAGTAGGACCTCGGTACCGACTCTAATCCTGTCGACCGTGATGCTGAATGCCCCCTCAAAGGCTCGTCGAAGCTGCGTTCACAGTTACACGGCCCTGCAAAAATCAACAGTTACCAGTTCATCTGTGGCTGTGTAGCAAGAGGAAGCGCTCGGTCGTACATCAAGGAAGGTGAGTCATGTGTTCTGTAATAGCGATATGTTTCCTATGCTCATGCTTGTGATTCATAAGCAACTACGATTCATTCATGTTTGAATGAAACTCTTATTTTGTTTTATCAGGCAGTTAAACATTTTCCCCGTTTTTCTCGCAGTAGACTGGCACTATTTATGATTTGACGCTTCTCACGTATATCTGCTTAATTTATGGACTTTTTTTTTCGCAGTCAATTTTTTTATTTGAAATTCGTAGCAGTAGGTAAAACTACATTATAACAGTATATACATATCAAAATCTGTGGGAAGTCATGCATATGTCACTATAAGTTTCAATCGACATAGGTGTTGCCAAAAGCGTCCCTAGGGAAGATACTAAAATTATCAGTCTTGTTGTTAACGAGTTCATAAAAAACCAGAGTTTAACTTTTGATTATTCAAAATAATATGAACTCATCCATCTACAATGCCAGTCATACAATTTTTCTTTTTCACAAATACATTTCATTTACTAAAATTTATAAATATGAACATACTCGTGTTTGATAATTGTAGCACCTTTATTGTTTACTTCAGTAACATTTGATGTGCTATCTAATGGGATTTGGCTGTTTGCCATATTGTTTATAACAGACGTACCAGTTAAAATTACACCTAAGATTTAAAAGTATTGAAGATCAAATCAGTCGTTTTATACTAAATGTCATCACATTCTATAAATATCAAAGTGACGCTAATTTCATTATAATCTCAGATGAATGTTTTTGATACAAGCAAGCAGTGTTAAAGAAGCAGCTTTGATGTACGTGCCAAGTAGAAGCGAGATATTGTTAGTATCTCTGATTTTTTTTCTACTGTACTACTATCTGCTGTTTTGCCACATGAGACACGAAGGGTCCCTTCGTGCATTCCACGGGGACTCTCCGGCTTAATGAAATCCAGTAGAATTTTCTTGCATTTCTCAAACCATTTGTATGGAATACAGAACGCAGAACGACAACAATAACTATCTTTAAAACGGAAATAAAGCCTGACGTCTGAAAAATGCTAGATGTTTATTTCTCTCCCTCTTATAGTTGTTCTTTTTTTTTCCAGACATCGATGATCCCTTCACAATTTTTTCTGTATGTAAAGCTGGTATTATCAGGCGTGAACCAAAGTTTCTGGTCCATTCACACATGTAACAATGAACCACCCAGATTAATAACGGGCATTATTGTGTAAGAAAGTGTCAATAGCAAACGTTGAATGCAAAGTCGGCTTTGTATTTTTCGCCTTTGATTGAAAGTGTCCATCTAACGCTCATTCCCTTTTTAATATCAGAGCTACGTGTATTGGGCATTCAAGGTTCACTAAAATTGGCGATACCGCACTAGTCAATTTGCATTTGTAAAACAAGCTCTGAGCACTTCAGTTTCAGTCATATCTGGTTGCGATATGTTTCTCAATATACATTGTATCTCTCTATGGGAAATTTTTTTGAAACAAATAGGCTAACTCTAAATTCTCTAGCTCTTACATCGTTAGTATTGTCTAGTCTAAAGCAAAATCGTGTGCGCAATATGGTTTTCCTGCCAATAAAATTTGATTGAATTCAAAGAAATATTAAAAAGTCACGCATTTATTGTCACCGTTATTTCTGATATACTTCTACATTGTTTTGCTGCTTTGGTTTTTTACCTTGATATTTGACATTCAGACCAAATCAAAGAGTCGATGGATAAGCTTTCTCTATAGCTTACTCCTATTCTCTTCAGAATTTCGAACATGTTGCACCATTTTACATTGTCGAACTTTTTCAGGTCGACAAATCCTATGAAAGTGTCTTGATTTTTCTTCAGTCTTGCATCCATTATCAGTCGCAGTGTCGTGACTGCCTCACTGGTGCCTTTACCTTCCTTAAAGCCAAACAGATTGTCACCTAGCAGATCCTCAATTTTCTTTTCCATTCTTATATATTATTCTCGTCAGTATCTTGATCAGACAGAATGGGCATATTATAAGCGAGACGGAACAGTTCAAGTTCCTAGGCGTTCGGATAGATAGTAAGCTGTTGTGGAAAACTCATGTCCAGGATCTTGTTCAGAAACTAAATGCTGCTTTATTTACCATTAGAACAGTATCTGAAATAAGTGACACTTCAACACGAAAAGTAGTCTACTTCGCATATTTTCATACGCTTATGTCGTATGGTATTATTTTTTGGGATAATTCTTCTGATTCAAAAAGGGTAGTTTTGGCTCAAAAACGGGCTGTTCGAGCTATATGTGGTGTAAGTTCGAGAACCTCTTGTCGACCCCTATTCAATAGTCTGGGAATTCTGACATTGCCCTCACAGTATATATTTTCTTTAACGTCGTTTGTTGTTAGCAATATTAGCCTATTCGCAAGAGTTAGCAGCTTTCACTCAGTTAATACTAGGCAGAAATCCAATCTGCATGTGGAATGCACTTCCTTGAGCCGTGTGCAGAAAGGAGTGCAGTAGTCTGCTGCATCCATTTGCAATAAGCTACCACAAGAACTCAAAAATCTTAGCAGTAGCCCAAACATTTTTAAGTCTAAACCGAAGAGCTAAAAAATTAAGCAAATTCCAGTGTTACATTGTTGATTTTATTTATTTAAACTTACGACTTGTCACCTGAATATGTTTCTTTACATTTCATTTTATCTGTTTCTAATATCGTGTTAAAATTTCATGTATTGACTCGTTCCATGACCTTGGAGACTTCTCCTTAATTTGGTCGCACGGAACAATAAATAAATAAATAAATAAAAATGCTGTCAGTGAATGGTACTCAACTAATGCCACAAAGACACTTTTGAAAAAACTGGAAACTTTGTTAACACGTGATTCTGGATGGGCGCTGATAGAAGTATTCGAGTTGCGAGTTAACGTTATCGAAAATAAAGGTCTTTGTGCATGATTACACAGCAGAACATCCTAATGTGATGGCAGACAAACATGAAGTCATAACGTGAAGGCAACGGATTATGCTTCTTCCAAGCTGTCAATTCTAGCAGGATTGTATCCCGCAAATGCGTATGCAGAACGAGAGTCTAAATACTAGCCACATGTAAAGAAATTAAACTCTGCCAACATACAATTCCCTACACGACCCAAACGGTCATGTTTCCGAAAAACAGATTGAAGACCTGTCTGTAAACGTCTGTGGCATCCAGTATTCAGATTATAAATGGATGACTGTGGAAGATAGTAGGGAAGGCAAAGAAATGACAGTTGTACCACTGCATATTACAAAAAATCATCGTCACAGACATGTGAATTTATGAATGTTGCAAGTTGAAAATAGTAGACACACATCATTTCTCTTACATATAAAACTTTTCGAGGTTCGCACGGTGTAACATTACTCTTTCTCGTCAGTGTGCCGTAATATGTGAACGATTCCCGTGTTACTTTTATTCCAACGAAGGCTCAGATGCACATTTAGTTGACTGTGTGCAGTTTAAACCAGTCCCCAGAGTTCGTGAAAATTTTTAAAGTGTAGTAAAATACTGAAACTGCCTTTCGTGATTTATGTTGATACTGAGTGCATATTGGAACCAGTCGTTGGTTGCAGGCATAGTGCTCACTATGGTTCGTATTCCCATCAGGCGCATTTGAATAGTCCATGTAGTCTCGCCTACTACATACACTGCAGCTATAACTAGGATTATTTCCAGTTTCAATTACGTTATAAACAGGGAGAGATTGCATGGAATCGTTTACTCAACAACTCAATGCAATCTCTGAGACTGACAATGGCTTTTCATAACAAAATAAAACGATGATATTAAGCCCCGCAGTAGAATCAGCGTTAAGCTCAGCAAACGCCAGTCACATTTGCGAGAAATCATTTGCGGAAGGCGATGTGAAGCACTGAGATCATTGTCATTTTGAAGGTGCGCGTAGATCTCAGTATATCCCGGCTGTAATCTGAGTTATAGACATCACTGTACTTTGCCCGTCGCGTTTTACAGTCTGGACAATTCCGACGGGCATTTCTTGATCGTTGACCTATGTGAACAAAACACAACAGACAGATATGAAGAAATTACGTTAAATCCTGGTCGTATTTCCATTATACCACCACATATGGAAAAATACGGATCTTTCTCAAAGAATTTTCCGGTAACGCATCAGGACAAGAGATGTGACATAAATTTCCGATTCACTGACTCACTAAATTTTCTGATGTGTTCAATCCGAAAGCGCGCATCTTACATGAAACGAGAAGTACTCAAAGCAATGAGGTCACATTTTCCCGACAACCGTAAGTTTAACTTAGTTAACAAGGAGAGAAATATCTAATATGGGTATTTAAGCAGTGAATCGATTCCTCTGGAAGATAGCCTACTGTCAGTCGATGAGTTTAAGAGTTTGTTAACGGACAAAACAATAACAGAGGCTGTGAACTAAAGCGCCTGCAGTGTATGGGACGCATTCAGTTGTGAGACATTTGGAGAATACTCCGAACTGTATTTAAAAATTGATGTGTTGCTAAAACTTTCGCGCTCTTTACGTTAAAACGTATGACCTGGACTCTGCACACTGTATTAGCGCACCTGCTTTAGCGTGGGACGCTCAGCCGAAAACTACCAAAAATGGCCTGCAACTAATAACCGATATCGAACAACTCCAGTTTGTAGGACGAAGCGTCGGAGGCGGGATTGTTCACTGTTCTTTTAGACATGCTGTTGCCAACAGTACATTCACGTCTTAGAAAGACGAAAACATCAATGACTGTTACATCACATACCTTGATGTAATTAGCTTACACAGTTGGGTGATGTTGCAATGACGTGCTGCTCGCTGTAAAGTGGTGACTCCAGAAGAATTATAGAAGACAAATCTAATGCGGCCCTCCACGATCTTGACGGCTGGTGTCGAAGTGTTATTGTCACTAGCTCCTCACAAAACGACGTACCTGCTGCTGAAAGGGAACCTAATAAAAAAAACCTAAAATGCATCTACATCTACATGGATACTCTGCAAATCACATTTAAGTGCCTTGCAGAGGGTTCATCGAACCATCTTCACTATTTTCTATTATTCCAATCTCGTACAGCGCGCGGAAAGGACGAACACCTATATCTTTCTGTACGAGCTCTGATTTCCCTTATTTTATCGTGGTGATCGTTTCTCCCTATGTAGGTCGGTGTCAACAAAATATTTTCTCATTCGGAGGAAAAAGTCGGTGATTGGAATTTTGTGAGAAGATTCCGCCGTAACGAAAAACGCCTTTCTTTTAATGATGTCCACGCCAAATTCTGTATCATTTCAGTGAAGCTTTCTCCCATATATCTCGATAATACAAAACGTGCTGCCATTCTTTGAACTTAATCGATGTACTCCGTCAGTCCAATCTGGTAACGATCCCACACCGCGCAGCTGTATTCTAAAAGAGGACGGACAAGCGTAGTATAGGCACTCTCTTTAGTAGATCTGTTACATTTTCTAAGTGTCCTGCCAATAAAACGCAGTCTTTGGTTAGCCTTTTCCACCACATTTTCTAAGTGTTTCTTCCAATTTAAGTTGTTCGTAATTGTAATACCTAGGTATTTAGTTGAATTTACGGCCTTTAGATTTGACTGATTTATCGTGTAACCGAAGTTTAGCGGTTTCCTTTTAGCACTCATGTGGATGACCTCACACTTTTCATTATTTAGGGTCAACTGCCAATTTCCGCACCATTCAGATGTCTTTTCTAAATCGTTTTGCAATTTGTTTTGATATTATGGTGACTTTATTAGTCGATAAACGATAGCGCCATCTGCAAACAACCTAAGACGGCTGCTCAGATTGTCTCCCAAAAGGTTTAGATACGTAAGGAACAGCAAAGGGCCTATAATACTACCTCGGGGAACGCCAGAAATCACTTCTGTTTTACTCGATGACTTTCCGTCAGTTACTACGAACTGTGACCTCTCTGACAGGAAATCACAAATCCAGTCACATAACTTGAGACAATATTGCATAAGCACGCAATTTCGCTACAAGCCGCATGCGGTACAGTGTCAAAAGCCTTCCGGAAATCCAGAGGTACAGAATCGATCTGAAATCCCTTGTCAACGGCAATCAACACTTCATGCGAATAAATAGATAGTTGTGTTTCACAAGAACGATGTTTTCTAAACCCATGTTGACTGTGTGTCAATAGATCGTTTTCTTCGAGGTAATTCATAATGTTCGAACACAATACACTGGTATGTTCCAAAATCCTGCTGTATATCGACGTTAATGATATGGGCCAGTAATTAAATGATGTAGCGATTAGGAGAAGCGCAGTAACAAGATATCTATGGGTATTTCTGGACGAACGTCGTAAATTTGCACATCATGTAGAGGAAGCAGGCAGGAAAGGTACCAACGTAATGAATAAAATTATAACCATTGCAATAGGCAATTTCGGCTTCCCTTGAAGACAATCAGAGCATGCCACCAACCTCTATTAGCATCAATCGTAGGATGTTGTGCGAGCAACTGGGCTCATAGACTGCAGCTAGTGAAGGTAGCTTCAATAGTGAGAAGAATTCAATGAGGCGTGCTACTAAGGTAAACGGGCGCCTACTGCACTACCCCGTATCATGTTTTGTCAGCAGTTCTAGGAATATGCTCACTGGACTTGGAAAGTGGGAAAAGAGGAGCCTTTTACTGGGTAAAAAAAGACAATCAAATGGAAGTACGAAGGACGCTTGGAATTGAAGCCAGTTAAAAAAAAAGCAATAAAATATCGCATATTACAACTGTGGCAAAACAAATCGGACACTTCAGGCACTGGCAGGAGAACGTACGAATTTCTCCCTAACATCAGGGAGAGATTAAAAATGAGATTTCTTAAGCCATCGCCGAGCGGTCTAAGGTGCTGCAGTCATGGACTGTGCGGCTGGTCACGGCGGAGGTTCGAGTCCTCCCTCGGGCACTGGTGTGTGTGTTTGTCCTTAGAATAATTTAGGTTAAGTAGTGTGTAAGCTTAGGGACTGATGACCTTAGCAGTTAAGTCCCATAAGATTAAAAAAATAAAAAATAAAAAAAATCTTATCCCATCAAGTGGGCTGATACATTACCTGACTCGCCATGGCCATTATGCCAAGTATCTATACAAATCCAGATCACCCTTTGTGTGACTGCGAGCTCTATGAAGACGCTGCGGGTAATGTACGTCAGGTATCAAGGATATAGGATGCCAAAGCAGCACTAAGGAGCCAGTCGACCTGGTGCATCTTGAACGATACTGCAACTGCAGTGTCCAGGAAGGCCAAGGGAGATTTCTCGAGGCATTGCAACCATAAGTCATTCTGCTTCCGTCCAGGCTAGACAACTTAGTCTACAGATGAAGAGAAGATGACTGATGTAGGCGACCACCAGTCAAATACTGTCCCAAGAATCTACACTGGAGCGCCAAAGAAACTAGTGGAGGCATGTGTATTCAAATACAGAGATATGTAAATAGGCAGAATACGGCGCTGCGGTCGGCGACGCCTATATACGACAAATGTCAGAAGCAGTTGTTAGATCGGTTACTGCTGCTATAACGGCAGATTATCGAGATTTAAGTGAGTTTGAACGTGATTCTATAATCTTCGCACAAGCGATGGGTCACAGTATCTCCGAGGTACCGCTGAAGTGGGCATTTTCACGTACGACCATTTCACGAGTCTGCCGTGAATATCAGGAATCCGGAAAAACATCAAATCTCCGACATCGCTGCGGCTGGAAAAAGATCCTGCAAGAACAGGACCAACGACGACTGAAGAGAATCGTTCAACGTGACATAAGTGCAACCCTTCCGCAAATTGCTGCAGATTTCAATTCTGGGCCATCAACAAGTGTCAACGTGAGAACCATTCAACGAAACATCATCGATACGGGCTTTCGGAGCCGAAAGCTCACTCAGGTACTCTTGATGACTGCATGACACAAAGCTTTACGCCTCGCCTGGGTCTGTCAACACCGGAATTGGACTGTTGATGACTGGAAACATGTTGCGTGGTCGGACGAGTCTCGTTTCAGATTGTATCGAGCGGATGGACGTGTACGGGTATGGAGACAACCTCATGAATCCATGGACCCTGCATATCAGCAGGGGACTGTTCAAGCTGGTGAAGTCTCTGTAACGGTGTGGGGCGTGTAAGTTGGAATAATATGGGACCCCTGATACGTTTAGATACGACTCTGACGGGTGATACGCACGTAAGCATCCTGTCTGATCACCTGCATCCATTCATGTCCATTGTGCATTCCGACGGATTTGGCAATTTCAGTAGGACAATGCGACACCTTTCACGTCCAGAATTGCTACAGAGTGGCTCCAGGAACCGTTTCTAAGTTTAAACACTTCCGTTGGCCACCACACTCCCCAAACATGAACATCATTGAGCATATCTATTATGCCTTGCAACGTTCTGTTCAGAAGGGACACCCCCTCGTACTCTTACAGATTTATGAACAGTCCTGCAGGATTCATGGTTTTAGTTCCCTCCAGCAATAGTAGAGTCCATGCCACGTCGTGTTGGGGCACTTCTATGTGCTCGCAGGGGCCCTACACGATATTAGGTTCAAAAATGGTTCAAATGGCTCTGAGCACTATGGGACTCAACATCTGAGGTCATCAGTCCCCTAGAACTTAGAACTACTTAAACTCAACTAACCTAAGGACATCACACACATTCATGCCCGAGGCAGGATTCGAACCTGCGACCGTAGCGGTCGCGCGGTTCCAGACTGAAGCGCCTAGAACCGCTCGGCCACCAGCGACCGGCCCGATATTAGGCAAGTGTAGCAGTTTCTTTATCTCTTTAGTGTATATTGCGTTGGGGCAAGTGATCATGGAAGTGTGAACTTTAGGAAGTAACAGTAATGGGTGGAATTACTTGCTACAGTGGAAACGCTGCAAACAGCCACGTACAAGTTAAATGCACCAAAATAAACGAAGAAACAGAGAAACAAATTCTAGTGTTTGTTGTACATTAGTAGCTGGGTAATTGGTTAAGGGTTTTAACATAGTTTTGTAGTAGTAGAAGTAGTTGTTGTATTTTTTAATTTCCCTTTTTTTAAAAATGAAGTATCAGAAATAAATTATTAATACGTAACTTATAAATATCCAAGGAACTGAGACTTTTTTTAAATTAAAAAAAGAAACACTTGAGTTCTACATTGTTGCCTCCAACGCAGTTTCATCGAGGATTACGTCAGACACAAAGAGAATTCCCAACAGACACGTCGTAACTTTAACAGAGAGAAACCTAGACTTATTCTACCACATAATAACCTCTGATAGAGCGAAGCTACATGTGTACGTTCAGTTCCGATAGTAGGCACGAGTGCACGCTACCAGAATTTTACCATTCAGCTTCATCCGATAAAATTGGGAACTGTAAGCAAGTGGGTCCAAATATAAATGCGAGAAGTAGTCTTAATCTCAGAACAAACTGTAAGTAAAAAGCTGTAAGCAAGTGGATCCAAATATAAATGCGAGAAGTAGTCTTAATCTCAAAACAAAGAGAATCTTACGTCCTTATGTCATTAGCAGATTTACAAGAATGTATAAGAGAAAGCATCACGATTTGTCCAGCCAGAGCAATACAGACAAACGTACAGGGGTATGAGGTACAGTTGTTATTAGGGAAAACAGAAATATCGTAGTGTCAAAGAGAAGTGCTTGCTCCACAGAGTGTGGGAGTGCATTAAGTTTATTCATTTTTCGCACCAGAAATTTTCATCGTAAACTGTTACCAAAATGGAAAACCCTTGGGTATCACCAAATTAGATCTACAAAACAATGGTATGTTAATAAAAGGTCCAACGTGTGGTACAGCAGGAGCACAAATTCGTCTTCTAGTTATTATCAGAGGTAGGGCCACGATCCAATTCTTACAATTTACGTTGCATTGGCCGGAAAAACCATTATAAGTGTTCCCCGCACATAACCTAACATTACTCAACAACATCTTAACCCCCGATCCATTGCACTCACAAGGCAACTTGATAGAGTCATAACAACGACGAATTTTGTCAGAACAAATCTTCCAGCGTATTCACAACTATAGAAGTAAGCAATGGTGTAAGATCACAACATGAAGTACTTCCACTACAAGTGCTACCACGGTTATACTAAAAGTCTGTGCATTCTCCTCAGACTTGATGCGTATAACCAACCACTCATCCATCAAATACCTGTCAAGTGATTACATGGTTGTATAAGGAATAAAAAAGTGTAATGTAGAGTAAGATTATAAAGTTGTATTATAAAGTAAGGACTCAACATATGTAATATAGGATTAAGGATAGACCAAAAAACTTAGTGAACAAGCATTTCAAACGTGTAAATAACGGAATATTGTACAGTGTGTAATTACCAATGCAACACACATTTGCCCCGCGGGATTAGCCGAGCGGTCTCGGGCGCTGCAGTCATGGACTGCGCGGCTGGTCCCGGCGGAGGTTCGAGTCCTCCCTCGGGCATGGGTGTGTGTGTTTGTCCTTAGGATAATTTAGGTTCAAATGGCTCTGAGCGCTATGGGACTTAACTTCTGAGGTCATCAGTCCCCTAGAACTTAGAACTACTTAAACCTAACTAACCTAAGGACAGCACACACATCCATGCCCGAGGCAGGATTCAGCCCGTAGCGGTCTTGCGGTTCCAGACTGTAGCGCCTAGAACCGCACGACCACCCCGGCCGGCCATAATTTAGGTTAAGTAGTGTGTAAGCTTAGGGACTGATGACCTTAGCAGTTAAGTCTTATAAGATTTCACACACATTTGAAAATTTGAACACACGTTTCATGAGCATTCATAGATAAGCTAAGATAATTTCAGGACGAATATTTTAAGGAAGAATGGAATGTTACACGGCAGGAATGTATTATGGGAAAATGTAAAATTTCCTCAGACTCCTTGCAGGAACCCCCACTGGTATTCAGCCTCCAGAAATGTCTCAGTTTATCCAGTGAGCCCATAGATGATTGTATAAGAGGCCTACAGTACGACTTGCCGTGCTTTTCCATCCAACTTGTTGAGATTAAGACAATCAGTCCTTGGGCTATCTTAGTGAGTCGTCGTGTACGATTCTATTACGGTCCTGCGACCACAGAGGTCGTAATGCTCCAGGATAACTGAGAGATATGGTTTGGGAGAGTGAGATGAATCACGCCGAGGCCAGGAGAGATACATAGGTAAGTTTGGCATTGACTTTATTCCATAGAAGAATACACAATGCTTCTCCTGATCCTGGCGACAGCGACGGGGTGTGTGTACGTGCGTCAACACAAACGCCAGCATCGGAATCTACTACTCCGACAGCTGGCCACTCAGTCGTTGAGACGTAACGGCACCTATGGCGTGTGTCGGCACAGCCGGAAGCCCCGCGCTTTTCCTCCGGTGCGCAGCTGACTATTACCTCAAGCGCTACTCGTGATGACCATGTAGAGCGTGAAGGGAAACAGTCAGCTGATGTCGTTGTAGCAGAGCCTCGGCAGCTCCAGTCGCCCGGACCCAGGAGACCGCGAGGTCGCGGGCCGGCTCCGGCCTTACAGAAGCCAGGTTGCAGTCTGTCGGACTACCTCACCCAGACAGCAGAGGCTGCCCGCCGCTGTGGTACGCACACCCGTGCAGGGTCAAGTTTTGGACCGACGTCGCCTTGGCTGCGGCGGGTCCGTCCAGGCGGTTGATACACTGGAGCAGCTCGTTAACAGTGGTCATCGTGGTTGGTCTACAACTGAAAAAGTTGTAATTCTCTCCGATTACAAACGTGGACAGAATGGCCTGCCCAGCCGTGTTTCCTCGCTCGCAAGCGGTGCCATAAAACTGCATTGCAGAACCGTTTGCTTAATATCAACACTGACAGTGTCCGATGCGCTGTGTGTCCATCGGTCCCTCAACTTCTACCTTCTGGCCATAGCTGTGCAAAATTACACTACTGGCCACTAAAATTGTTACACCACGAAGATGACGTGCTACAGACGCGAAATTTAACCGACAGGAAGAAGATGCTGTGATATGCAAATGATTAGCTTTTCAGAGCATTCACACAAGGTTGGCGCCGTAGGCGGCACCTACAACTTGCTGACGTGAGGAAAGTTTCCAACCGATTTCTCATACACAGACAGCAGCTGACCGGCGTTACCTGGTGAAACGTTGTTGTGATGCCTCGTGTAAGGAGGAGAAATGCGTACCATCACGTTTCCAACTTTGATAAAGGTCGGATTGTAGCCTATCGCGATTGCGGTTTATCGTATCGCGATATTGCTGCTCGCGTTGGTCGAGATCCAATTACTGTTAGCAGAATATGGAATCGGTGGGTTCAGGGGAACGTCGTGCTGTATCCTAACGGCCTCGTATCACTAGCATTCGAGATGACAGACATCTTGTCCGCATGGCTGTAACAGATCGTACAGCCACGTCTCGATACCTGAGTCAACAGATGGGGACGTTTGCAAGACAACAACGATCTGCACGAACAGTTCGACGACGTTTGCAGCAGCATGAACTATCGGCTCGGACGGAGACCATAGCTGCGGTTACCCTTGACGCTACATCACAGACAGGAGCGCCTGCGATGGTGTACTCAACGACGAACCTGGGTGCACGAATGGCAAAACATAATTTTTTCGGATGAATCCAGGTTATGTTTACAGCATCATGATGATCGCATCCGTGTTTGGCGACATCGCGGTGAACGCACATTGGAAGCGTGTATTCGTCATCGCCATACTGGCGTATCACCAGGCGTGATGGTATGGGGTGCCATTAGTTACACGTCTCGGTCACCTCTTGTTCGCATTGACGGCACTTTGAACAGTGGACGTTACATTTCTGACGTGGCTCTACCCTTCATTCGATCCCTGCGAAACCCTACATTTCAGCAGGATAATGCACGACCGCCTTTTGCACGTCCGGTACGGGCCTTTCTGAATACAGAAAATGTTCGACTGCTGCCCTGCCAGCACATTCTCCAGATGTCTCACCAATTGAAAAGGTCTGGTCAATGGTGGCCGAGCAACTGGCTTGTTACAATACCCCAGTCACTACTCTTGATGAACTGTGGTATCGTGTCGAAGCTGCATGGGCAGCTGTGCCTGTACACGCCATCCAAGCTCTGTTTGACTCAATGCCCAGGCGTATCAAGGTCGTTATTACGGCCAGAGGTGGTTGTTCTGGGTACTGATTTCTCAGGATCTATGTACCCAAATTGCGTGAAAATGTAATCACATGTTAGTTCTAGTATAATATATTTGTCCAATGAATACCCGTTCATCATCTGCATTTCTTCTTGGTGTAGCAATTTTAATGGCCAGTAATGTATTAAGAATTCCCCAAATCCGTGCTCATATTTACTCGTGGCACAGTATACCAAAGATTCGTTCCGAATCTTTAGTATCGGGCTTCCACTAATCCACCTAAGCTGTAACAATTTATGTACTCAGGGCAATCCCCCCCCCCCCCCCCCCAATGTAATGTTCACACACGATACTTCTCGCCACACTTGTATTGCTCCTCTTAACTAACTACCATGTTCCCTTATCATAATCTTACATATTTATTAAGGCCTTAAAACTATTTGCTTCCCTGGCCAATGTCAGGCAACCATTCTACTGGTAATTCGTCTGTTGGCACATCTACAGCCTGGGCCTGCTTGCGTTTGATCCAGAAATACGGTACGCAAAAGCCTGCCAGAAACACGTCACAACTGGTAGCTCATACGCTTACTACTAACACTTTGTGCTGCTGTTGTTTCCAGAAATGGGGTATATGCTGCCGCATTTGTTCTATCTAAATTCTCCCTTGCTGTGACTCTATTAATCTTTCCAAGGACTGCATATGTTCTGGACTGAGTGTGTTATTTAAGTACGTTAAATTTTGAACGGGTTAATACCCTCAGAGACTCTTCCGGCCAATACAACATATTCCGTAACAAAATCACAACAGTTGAGCCTGTGAGTACAGCCGGAAGACGAAAGTCAATCCAGATTACCACAAGTCGTGTCGTTAATAATCATTCCGCTTTCCCGAAGCTCGAGTTTTCTCATGTATACCTATCATCCTCTTTCATAGCAATTCAATCATACACTTTTTGGCGTGAATCTGAGTATAACCGATGTGTCCCCATTCTCTGGAAGTAAGTTCGATCTGGCAGAAACTCCTTCCAGCAACTCGTCCCATTTACATACCCCAGAAACAAACTCGCTTCACATGTCCGCATATCAGTCCATACCTGGCCACCCAGACAGATCAAAACCTTTCCTTCCAAGAACGCACAATACACAATAAAAGCAACATCAGTAATAAGAACATGAACAAAAAAATCCGTATGGCAATATAAGTACACACTGCCCGATACACTAACCTGAAAAAAAAAAAATTACAATCTAGCAACTTACCTTAAACTGTATGGCACACCACGCGCCTTACGTCGTTCGCCAATTCCAGGTCCCTTACTCCTTGTAACTTTCTCCTCCTCGCTGGTTACCGATAACTGCAATACACCTTCTACCATTTCTTTAAACGTCTTTATGCAACTGACGTGCATACAGACGTTTTTGTGGGGAACTGTATCTTCACGTTGACTGAAGATGTCACTACCACGAGCTGATTAAGCCCCTGGTACTACGTTAAACATTTTTTTGTTTCCCCCTTTGGCATTCTTGATCATCAACTAATGTCTCACGCGGCACTGATGCAGCTTGCCTATGCGTCTATTTGGCAGTTGCTGACATTGTAGCGCCTTCATGTTCACATTCTGCACATTGCTTCGGGCTTCACTTACTCTTCTGGCAAACCTCATTACCGCCTCGCCACCCAGCACTAATTTAGGAGTCAAGACACCAAAGGGAGGCGACATTTTCCTGCCGTACACCACCTCACATGGCGACAAGCCCGTCGTAGTATGAACCTTCGAATTACAGGCGCACAAGACAGAGGCAAGATATGTGTCCCAATCATCGTGCCTTGAATTAACGTCATAACTTAACTTTCTTACAACTGTCTTGTGCACACGTTCGATTCTCCTGTTGGTCTGCAGATGAAACAGACTCGTTCGTAACTTCGGTATACGCAATAAGCCGCATAGTTGTTTCGTACCCTGACCCGTAACCATGGTAACAGGTACCCCAAACTTCGGTAAACCGTTCTTTGGCAGGGCCTGCGTCATGGTACTAGCCCGTTGGTCTGGAATCGGTACCATTGCCAAAAAATCGAGAAAAATGATAGATAATCGTGAGGACATACCAATTCCCTGCAAGTGTTTTATTAAATGGTCCAAGCAAATCCAGTTCAACTTTCAAACAACTTACGGGAATTCAGCCAGATAATATTTACAGCGACCGCCGATATTTCGGCTGCAGTATACCCCGCCATTTTCAAGGCACAAACTGCAACGGACATGCGATGTACAGGCAAATTTAAAACCTCGGTTCTTGGAGTAATTCATGAAAGATAACACACACACTGAACACTAGTGCCATCAAAGATGACCAAAGTCAGAGATATCGACAGTGAAAGACTACGAACTAATAGGTGAGATAACATTGACTCTGTCCCTCTGTTTTCTGACAAGAGAGAGAGCAGGATTCCAAGCAGAGTTTAAACAAAAACCTCCATCCCTGTTTACAAGGTTGCTCACTAATTTAATCTTAACTGCCTCCTTAATAACACTATCCCAATAGCAGGACGGTAAGCCAATATCTCGGTATTGTTATATAACATAGGGTGACCAGTATCCAAGCAATGTTCGGCAATAGCAGATCTACTTGGCTGCAGTAATTGTGTGTGCAGTTTATACTCAGTACATCGGTCCTCCACGGTCTTGATAGTCTGACCAATATATGCCATGCCACAGAACCCAAAGCCACTCTAATTTTAGATGGAAGTCGGAAAATTAATTTCACTTCGTATTTCCGTAAAATAATATCGATCGGCAAAAAGGCAGTAGACTTAAATGTCGACTCAGTATTATTATCAATCACCCGATGCACAGCTGGTCGATAGCGCAATGCGCTTTCAATCTGTCTTTCACTATAACCATTTTGACGAAACGTAGCTTCAAGATGGGACTCTCAGCTGGCAAAGTCTCAGTGTCGGAAATGACATGTGCCCTGTGTACCACGGTATGAGGTACCCCTTCACGCTGAGCCGGATGGTGACAACTATTAGCCTGTAAATACAAGTCGGTGTGAGTACGTTTCCTGTACACTGCATGTCCGAATGATCCTTCCTCCTAACCAAAACGTCAACAAGAGGAAGACAACCGTCCTCTTCCACTTCTATCGTAAAACGAATGTTCGGGTGGATCGGGTTCAGATGTTCTAAAAAGGCATTATAATTCTCTCTACCATGAGGCCAAGCAACAAACGTATCATCAACATATGTGAAGAAATAAGCGGGTTTCAAAGGCGCCGACTGCAATGCACATTCCTCGAAGTCTTCCATAAACAAATTTGCGATCACAGGAGACAACGGACTACCCATCTCAATTCCATCTGTCTGCTCGTAATACTGGTCATTGAATAAAAAGTAAGTGGATGTTAACACATGCCGAAAGAGACTAGTTAATTATGCACCAAACCTAACCTCAAAAAAATGTGTGTGAAATCTCATGGGATTTAACTGCTAAGGTCATCAGTCCCTAAGCTTGCACACTACTTAACCTACATTATCCTAATGACAAACACGCACACCCATGCCCGAGGGAGGACTCGAACCTCCGCCGGGACCAGCCGATACCTAACCTCAATTAACCGCAACGAATCAGACAGAGGAACATGAGTGAAGAGAGAGACCACATCAAAACTTACTAAAATATCAGAGTCATTCAACCGCAGTCCCTCCAAACGACGTAAGAAGTCAGCTGAGTCCCTGATATGATGTTCCCACCGACCAACTTGTGGACTCAGCAGAGAAGCAAGATGCTTGGCTACACGATATGTCGGAGCGCCGATATTACTCACTACAGGACAGAAAGGAAGCCCTTCTTGTGTACCTTCGGAAGGTAAAACTCTTGACAGTGTCCTGCGATCTTGGCTTGCGTAAGGAGGGTGTATATCGTATTCCTTGTACCTGTGGTATGGCATATATTGGTCAGACTATCAGGACCGTGGAGGACCGATGTACTGAGTATAAACGGCACACACGATTACTGCATCCAAGTAGATCTGCTATTGCCGAACATTGCTTGGATACTGGTCGCCCTATGTTGTATAGCAATACTTTTCTTCAGGGGGCTGTTGGTCTTTCTACCAACACTTTTCGTGGGGTCGACATCGATTCTGCGATGTGCTGAGTCAGATAATAAACGTTGCATCTTTTGTACATAATCCTGTTTGTTTAAAACAACGGTGGCATTGTCCTTGTCCGCAGGTAAAATAACAATATCAGGATCAACTTTGAGAGAGCGTAAAGCAGCCCTCTCTGCTGCTGTTACATTACTCTTGGGTGGACGAGCCCTAGTCAACACACGACGTGCACCCCTCCTAACCTCCTCTGTAGCCTCAGGAGGTAGTTTGCGAACTGCCTGTTCAATTGAACTAATTAAATCAACAACCAGGAAACTCTTCGGTGTGGGTGCAAAATTTAAACCCTTCCCAAGCACGCCACGGGTAAGGTTGCGTCGTCAAAAGATCTCTCTGTGAGATTTACCACAGAGCGTAAAGATATAAAATCAGACTCGGAGCGGTGAAAATGTTCAAACTTTGCCAAATGTAACAGAATTGTATTCCCAGTCAGCTTGAGTCCATGAGGCACCGTCCAACCAATCCCAAGTGAAATCAGACAATTTCGAAGCAACCATTAAATGGTTGGCTCACTATCGATATCTCTGGCTTTAGTCATCTTTGGTGGCACTAGTGTTCAGTGTATGTGTGTGTGTGTGTGTGTGTGTGTGTGTGTGTGTGTGTGTGTGTTATCTTTCCTGAATTAGTCCATGAACCGAGGTTTTAAATTTGCCTGTACATCACCTGTCCTTTGCTGTTTGTGTCTTGAAAATGGCGGTGTATACTCTCGCGGAAATATCGGCGGTCGCTGTAAATATTATAAGTAGGCTGTTTAGGTTTTTTATATTGGTAACGCCACGTAGCGCTCTGTATGAAAATCACTGGCTGTGCTGTGTGCAGTCTGTAGCTAGTTTGCATTGTTGTCTGCCATTGTAGTGTTGGGCAGCTGGATGTTAACAGCGCGTAGCGTTGCGCAGTTGGAGGCGAGCCGCCAGCAGTGGTGGATGTGGGGAAGTGAGATGGCGGATTTTTGAGAATGGATAATCTGGAGGTGTCCATCAGAAACAGTACATCTGTAAGAATGGATGTCATGAACTGCTATATATATTATGACTATTAAGGTAAATACATTGTTTGTTCTCTATTAAAATCTTTCATTTGCTAACTATGCCTATCAGTAGTTAGTGCCTTCCGTAGTTTGAATCTTTTATTTAGCTGACAGTAGTGGCGCTCGCTGTATTGCAGTAGTTCGAGTAACGAAGATTTTTGTGAGGTAAGTGATTTGTGAAACGTATCGGTTAATTTAGTCAGGGCCATTCTCTTGTAGGGATTACTGAAAGTCCGATTGCGTTGCGCTAAAAAAATATTGTGTGTCAGTTTAAGCACAGTCATGTACATTTTTTCTAAGGGGACGTTTCATAATATTACCTGGCTGCATTCCCGTAAGTTGTTTGAAAATAGTATACGCCAGGTCTCACATCAAGTTCAACATAGAAAACTGATTGCACGCCTCTGGTAATCTTTGCAGCGGCACTTTCTGAGGGGCAATATCGGCCCTTTCCATGCATCGCTACACTACGATTTAATACATCAGCGTATGCACGCGATTTTCCTGGCTTATGGATTACCTTGTACTCGAATTCACTAAGCTTAAGTGCCCAGCGAGGTAATCTACTTGACGGGTCTTTCAAACCAAGCAGCCAATCAATGAGGCATGGTCTTTCATGACCTTAAACTTCCTACCATACAGGTAATATCGAAAATAGATAATACCATTATAACTGCAAACATCTTCCAGTCGCCGAGTAGTTACAATCCGCCTTTTTCAACTGCCGCGAAGTATAAGCTATCGGATGTCCTTTACTATCTACTATCTGTCCCAAAAACAACTGACTGCCTCAGCTGAAGCATTACATGAAAGGATAAACTCTTTCTCGAAATCCGGAAAAACCAGTACTGGAAGCGAAACTGATAATTCTTTCAGTTTTTTGAATGCCACTTGACATTCCTGCGACCAATGGAATTTAGCGCCTTTTCCACTAGCCTGTTCGGGGTTCGAATATTTTTGCAAAGTTCCTCATGAATCGTCTATAGTAATTAGAAAGACGTATCTGCCTAGTTATTTCTGATGTCGGAAAATTCTAAACTGCGTCTGTGAGAGGAGGAGCGGTCTGTGCGCCACGTCCACTAATCACCTGCCCCACATACACTCCTGGAAATTGAAATAAGAACACCGTGAATTCATTGTCCCAGGAAGGGGAAACTTTATTGACACATTCCTGGGGCCAGATACATCACATGATCACACTGACAGAACCACAGGCACATAGACACAGGCAACAGAGCATGCACAATGTCGGCACTAGTACAGTGTATATCCACCTTTCGCAGCAATGCAGGCTGCTATTCTCCCATGGAGACGATCGTAGAGATGCTGGATGTAGTCCTGTGGAACGGCTTGCCATGCCATTTCCACCTGGCGCCTCAGTTGGACCAGCGTTCGTGCTGGACGTGCAGACCGCGTGAGACGACGCTTCATCCAGTCCCAAACATGCTCAATGGGGGACAGATCCGGAGATCTTGCTGGCCAGGGTAGTTGACTTACACCTTCTAGAGCACGTTGGGTGGCACGGGCTACATGCGGACGTGCATTGTCCTGTTGGAACAGCAAGTTCCCTTGCTGGTCTAGGAATGGTAGAACGATGGGTTCGATGACGGTTTGGATGTACCGTGCACTATTCAGTGTCCCCTCGACGATCACCAGTGGTGTACGGCCAGTGTAGGAGATCGCTCCCCACACCATGATGCCGGGTGTTGGCCCTGTGTGCTTCGGTCGTATGCAGTCCTGATTGTGGCACTCACCTGCACGGCGCCAAACACGCATACGACCATCATTGGCACCAAGGCAGAAGCGACTCTCATCGCTGAAGACGACACGTCTCCATTCGTCCCTCCATTCACGCCTGTCGCGACACCACTGGAGGCGGGCTGCACGATGTTGGGGCGTGAGCGGAAGACGGCCTAACGGTGTGCGGGACCGTAGCCCAGCTTCATGGAGACGGTTGCGAATGGTCCTCGCCGATACCCCAGGAGCAACAGTGTCCCTAATTTGCTGGGAAGTGGCGGTGCGGTCCCCTACGGCACTGCGTAGGATCCTACGGTCTTGGCGTGCATCCGTGCGTCGCTGCGGTCCGGTCCCAGGTCGACGGGCACGTGCACCTTCCGCCGACCACTGGCGACAACATCGATGTACTGTGGAGACCTCACGCCCCACGTGTTGAGCAATTCGGCGGTACGTCCACCCGGCCTCCCGCATGCCCACTATACGCCCTCGCTCAAAGTCCGTCAACTGCACATACGGTTCACGTCCACGCTGTCGCGGCATGCTACCAGTGTTAAAGACTGCGATGGAGCTCCGTATGCCACGGCAAACTGGCTGACACTGACGGCGGCGGTGCACAAATGCTGCGCAGCTAGCGCCATTCGACGGCCAACACCGCGGTTCCTGGTGTGTCCGCTGTGCCGTGCGTGTGATCATTGCTTGTACAGCCCTCTCGCAGTGTCCGGAGCAAGTATGGTGGGTCTGACACACCGGTGTCAATGTGTTCTTTTTTCCATTTCCAGGAGTGTAGTTTACCTGAGTTTGTGCAAAATGGCACTTGTCCAAACTTAACATCAAATGTGCGAACCGCAGTCTACTAAAGACAGCCTCCAAAAGTCTCACATGCTGCGGTAAATCATTAGAAAGCAAATTATGTCATACAGATACGTAACACAAGTTTTAGGTTTAAACCCTCCCAATACCCCATCTAGCAACCAATGCCGGTGCCTTCTTTAGTCCAAACGTCATGCGCTTGTAATGAAAATGGCCACCCAGTGCCGAAAATGCTCTTTTCGGTCTGTCCTGAGGCGCCACTTCCAATTGATGATATCCGCTTCTGAGAGCGTTAATTGTAAAGAACGGACAATAATACAAATTATACAAATTTTCTGTGGTGTTTGAAATTGGATAAGCATCCGAAATTGTTCGTGCATTTAGATATCCGAAGTCACAGCAAAATTTGTTTCCTTGTTCCGTCCGGCGATTTTTTCGGTACGACCACTATACTCGCTCTCCAGGGGCTATTATTGGGTTCTATGATCCCATCTCATAGTTGTTGCTCAATAAACTTTTCCACTAATGGTTGCAGCTGCGTTGCTATATGGTATGGCTTCCTGTCAATTGGTGTGCTATTCCCCGTCGGTATCTGATGTTTCACCGCGGTTGCTGGTAAACCTCCGTCTGTACAGAATAAATCACAACCTCAACAAGTTTTCCATAGCCCTTAGATCTCTGCCATTCGGTTAGCCCACTTTCCATCATAACACTTCCATGCCGATGGTTTGCTTGTGGCTTTCCTCTGGACTCGGTCTATCGAAGTCCTCATCTTCCAACACTTCTACAGCGGCTATTTCCGCACCCTTTGACAAAGTCACCTCCCCTGTGCCAGAGTTATCGACACTAACTGGAATCATCCGTTCCCCATTAACGTTACTCACAAGCGGCAAACTCCTGCGGACAAAACATTGCGAACGATCCAATTCTTCAGGGCATAAGAATAGTCGAACCACATACATAATGTTTCTCTCGGCAAATAGATATCCCTTAAACCCCAACTATCTTCTCTGTATCTACTGGTATTTTATCCTGTTGCTCGATCAATACTGAAAACGTTCGCAGTTCAGTTGGTATTACCCCCGTGATAGGGGAACCTTGCGCCATTGCCTGAGTTACAACTGTTTCCTCTAATTAGAACAAAGCCCCAATGAGTTCTATTGTGCGTTGCCAAAGATCAACCTTAGCATGATGTTCGTCGAGAATATCTAGCCCGGGAATCACCAAATAGCCTTCGTCTATGTATGGCAATACCTCCATACTGCCGTACCTAATGATTCCATACTATTACCGCCAATTATCTTTGACACCAAGAGCAAACACCAAAAGTAACGTAAATATAACTAGACTCACCACATCACATTATGCTGAGCTGATACCGCCGAACCCACGTCAAGTGCCACGGCCTCACTCACCCCTCCCAAAACCAACTCTCTCACCAAACCGTAGTGTTGGACGTGAATGAACACTTTCCAACACAAAATGGTTCAAATGGCTCTGAGCACTATGGGACTCAACTGCTGAGGTCATTAGTCCCCTAGAACTTAGAACTAGTTAAACCTAACTAACCTAAGGACATCACAAACATCCACGCCCGAGGCAGGATTCGAACCTGCGACCGTAGCGGTCTTGCGGTTCCAGACTGCAGCGCCTTTAACCGCACGGCCACTTCGGCCGACCTTTCCAACACAACTTGTTGCGTCGGTAAACGAAACTACCACGCTGACACCAAACTGTTACGAACCCCCGGCCTCAGGGGTCGAAATGCGCCTAGACGAGTGAGAGATATGATTTGGGAGAGAGGGGTGAATCACGTCAGTATGTGCATAGATTCACAGGCACATTTCGTCTTGACTTTATTCTGTCGAAGGATACACAACCCCTCTGCTGATCCAGGCTATGGTGGCATGACATGTGTACGTGTGTCAGCACAAATGCCTGTACCGGAATCTGCTGCTCCGGCACCAGTGAGCTCCGTCCTTAAAGAGGTATGGCCCCGTCCTCGCCCGGCGACATGGCCGGTAGCGTTTGTCGGCCGACCCGGAAGCCCCGCGCCTGCCCTCCAGCGACTCGTGGTCACCATATAGAGCGCCGAAGGGAAACAACCAGGAACCGTCGTTGTAGTGGAGTCTCAGCAGCTCCAGTCGCCCGCCCAAGGCAGCTCGGTTAATGATTGAGGACAGCCTTGGACCCGGAAGGCTGCGAGATCGCGCCACGTCTCCGGCCTTGCAGACGGCAGTTTGCAGTCTGTCGGACGACGTCGCCCAGAGACAACACCAACTCGAAGGAAGGCCTCGGCGCTTGTTCGTGACGTCACGTCAGCTAGGCACGGCGAACGCCAGGTCTGTTGCAGGCATATTCATAATGGTGGTGTCTCCCTCTCTGACACAGGAAAATGTGAAACTATTGGCGGTAGTTGACCAACACACAGTGTTCTGAGAGATTTCTGCAATCAATTAATTGTGCAATTCATTACACTTCTTAACAAATAGTGTACTCCTGAACTTAAATTTCCACCTGTTTCAAGGATTGACATACAAAAACAACTTCATGGTCCAGCAGCAACAGAATTTGTGCTTCTTTACCTTATTTGTAAATCTGAGAAAGTTACGTTTGTACTGGGTTGCTTTTACAAGAAACTGTGAACATATTGGTGCTCTTCTTTAGGTATCTTGGTTGACTATGGGGTGAGGAGCACTGAATGTTAATGAAATATCTTGCGATTGTACACGTTGGGGGAGGGGGTGGGGGACAGAAGAAGAGGCAAAAGAGAGATACTTGTTTTATCAAATAAAATTTTTTTATCTTATAAACTTTCTGCTTTCAGTTGCAAGAGGGGAATATTTATCTTTTCTAATGTGCATCTTTAAAAAAGTTTAAGCTCAGCTGTATTTTTGATGTATGAAGCTATTTTGTTTCCTGTTTAGAATTCCTTTCGTTGAAAACGACTGTAATCTAATGACTGGCAACAGTGGGAATTTACACATGTAAATTAGTTCACATTTCCAGTGACGGTGTCAAACGAAAATAAATAAATAAATAAATAAAAGAAACGATTTAATTGTAAGGGGGTTGGGGTAAGTTTCGATAGCAAAATGGATCACGTAAAAATAGTTACTTGAATGTAAAATTTCCGAAGCTTGCAATGGGGCAAAGCAAAGCGTCTTCTCATATTGATCTGCGTTTGTTTCGACAGGATTCAGTAATACAGAACTATGATCTTCATTTGTAGCGTTACGATAGTAAGAAAATCTTTCATGTAAATAAAACTGCAGAATCCAAAACAATAACAAACATTTTGTCCAAAAATAAGAAATTTATAGTGATAAGCACGCCCAGGCGTTTCTGCCTGCAACAGGCCTGGCGTTCGCCGTGCCTAGCTGACGTGACGTCACCAACAAGCGCCGAGGCCTTCCTTTGAGTCGGTGTTGCCAGAGAGCGGAGGCTATCCGCCGCCCTGTGCTGTGCACCTGTGCAGCGCCAAGTTTCGGACCCGGCTGCGGCGCGTCCGTACAGCGGAGCTTGGCGGTTGATTCAGCGGGCCGGCTAGCCGCCGAAATTTATCACCAGATGGTCCTCGTCGTTGGCCTTTAACTTAAACAATTGTCATTCTTACCGGTTGTGGATTGGCGACACGACTGCTTGCCTCGAGCCTCTGGGCTCCCTTATTTGTGCTCCTTTTCTTACACCTATGGTGCGTGGAGTGTTCCTTAACCATTATCACGTCAGATTTTTCTAGCTCACTCTGGATTCCACATACAGGCTGCTAAGCGCTGTTTTAACTGCAACATATGGGTTTCTCATAGCACGGCAGCCTGATTTTAAGTAGCACTTGCCGGCCGAAGTGGCCGTGCGGTTAAAGGCGCTGCAGTCTGGAACCGCAAGACCGCTACGGTCGCAGGTTCGAATCCTGCCTCGGGCATGGATGTTTGTGATGTCCTTAGGTTAGTTAGGTTTAACTAGTTCTAAGTTCTAGGGGACTAATGACCACAGCAGTTGAGTCCCATAGTGCTCAGAGCCATTTTTGAAGTAGCACTTAAGACCCCAAGTTGTTCCTTGAGAACTCATGATACTGACACAATTGCTTTGCGTGAAACACTGTTATTTGCCTGCCGAAGTTGCTGGTCCCAGGCGATACGTTGTGGCACTGTGTTTCCCTGGTGATAGCCATGATTTGCGTGTATATCAACCGTATCTCTTGTTGCTGATTGTTCATTTTGTTCGTCCCCCAGTGCACGTCGTCTGGTTATATGTGCTCCGAATTTTCCTGTGCTTCCGTTCATCATTACATTTTTTGTGGGTACGTGCAACAAAAACACATATTTTAGAAAC
Organism: Schistocerca piceifrons; assembly: GCF_021461385.2. Taxonomy (NCBI): domain Eukaryota; kingdom Metazoa; phylum Arthropoda; class Insecta; order Orthoptera; family Acrididae; genus Schistocerca; species Schistocerca piceifrons. The sequence continues at coordinate 832,580,423 of NC_060149.1, read as the reverse complement.
AAAATAAAAACAATAGTTTACATTTCCTATATAATGAATATTTTAATAACCCTGTTTCCTATTCTGTCCCTGTGGCAAATTTAAAAAAAACTGTTGAAAATTATAGTTTTATTAATTAGTGAATCTTTTTCTCTTAAATATATATTTTTTTCAATTAATTAGTCAGTAAGAATCAACTAATACATTAGGTAAATCACTACAATTTTCACTATATCCTTAAAATGATTTTCCACTTCTAGGTCTACTGAACACTGATTTCACTATATTACTGTTTAACTGATCATTTAACAGTAACTGTTAATCCCCTATGGGAAATAATTGTGTTTGCCAATTTTGTTTATACCCCTTCCTTCAATATCTTTCACCTATCTGCTTACTAAGAGACCTATTGAGTGGCATCCTTGAATACGTCACGCTGCCGTCCATTCATTCACTTACCCGGCTGTGTCAGCTGGGCCGTTCAGAGACCATTGGCATTGCACCGCCTCCACTGGTTCTTTAAAATGCCTCGTCGTCATCACAACAAGCCTAACACGAGGTTTCGTGCAGTTCATTCAACTCGTGCTACTTAATGAATATAAACAAGTGCTGCATACACGTCATTTCGAAGTTCTTACAACTACTATTTCTCTTAATATTCTTACAGTGCTTCTACGTATAATGAATTTTGCAACATATCTTGTTCTTTTGAGTACATGTCATATATTTACTTACTAAAGAGATAGTCTCATCGGTACCTTGTATACAGCTTTGTAAGAGCCAGAGGGCTTCCCCTTAACTTCCATGGCATCTCTTAACACCAACTACATTGTATATACGGCTTATTACTTTGGATTCTGGATGTGCCACTTCTACTGGATTTCGACTGTGTATCCTGCTCAAAGTATACGGCTGTTCAGGATTCTCATAGTAGGTTTTTAGCTTGTCCTTAATATTGTTTTATTTTTTGTTATTTTTCCTTAATCTTGTACACATCGAAAATATGTTCTGTTTTCTTGAGAACAAGTTCTGTAACCCTCTGTTTAGAGCTTTATAAATTACTTTTATTCTGTCAATAACGTTATATACATTACTTTCATTCTTCATCACGGCTGCAGTATTTGAAAATACATTGAGGTACTTCAAAACCAAGTTCTTTAAATTTGCGTTTACCATTTCGTTACTCATTTTACTTTCCTTTGCTTTAACTCTCATTTCACAGTTCGCTAGTTTTGTTCCCCTAAAAATCTAACTATTATCTTCCTTTTAAGCTTCAATTTAACCTTTGCTGGGTTCGTATCAAAAACATTCACTTATCATTACCACATAACATCGTTTATCACCTGTTTGCAAGGAAGAATCAATATTTGCAAATTTCATTTCATTTTCCGTACCACTTACCTTAACGGCCACACTGCCTTCTGCAAACACATTCTTTCCTATAATAAAACAAACTTTCATCTGGTACCACAATGTCTGTAATTCTCGCTACTTTTCCTTTATACCTCATTTTCACTAATACTCATTTCCCTTCTCATTTACAATCAACGACCTCTAATCCCTGCGCTAGTAACAATGATGCATTCTCTCTACCTATTATTTGCTGATACGATCCTCCTTTTACAATGGCAACTGAAAATTATGTTTATCCATGTGTTGTCTGTTCTTTCGGATATGCCCGAAAGGACAGGCATCATATATATATATAAGTAGGGAGACGACGGTCAGTGATCCCCTCAGTGTGGATGCACACCACAGTCGAACGCTAATGGGAGCCGGCGAAATTTTGCGAGTAATAAGGATAATAGGCAAGGGGCACTACATCACCAGTGTGTGGTTAAGTTGAGAATTTGGGTCTGACGAGAGAGGTGCTAAGATAGTCTGTGCAACTGCGGTGGCCCCTAACTCCGAATGGCGTCACAGTCTGCTGATACTCACGCGTGTTGTTGTCTGAATAGATTGCCATGGCACATAATTTCGGAAAGACTACGATCCAACGAATGTGACAGACCCAAGGCTTTTCAAATAGAGAACTTTTGAGGGATGAAGTTCGTTTACCTGATATCGACGGCACTGGGATCCACTATAAGCAGCACAGCGTACGTTAGGATGACCGACGAAGTTGTATGTGGAAGAACTATCGCCACTGCTCAAATGGGTTTTAAATTTCGACACTCTGATGGCCATACAAGCGAAGTAACACTGGCTCCTTCAGGCTTGGGAGTGAAGGTCTTTCGGATCTTTCAACTGCGTTTGAGGTACCAGAATTGATGGTTATTGAATCGCTGCTATCAGATAGGACGCTAATCAGTCATACACCTGAACTCTAGGCGAGTTTTAGACCCTATCCCGTGCTAAACGGCGTCCAACAGGTGTGGATCGTCGCTGACAAGCATATTCTTTCAAACTTACCTATTGGAGGATGTTGAGCTATTGTAATTTACGACGATCAGCAGCGTATATGTTCTGGCTGTAGTGGAGAAGGGCATATCCGCTCGGAGTGCCACGAGCAGATGCGCCCCAGCGGGAAGTTACCACGCAACTGCCGATGACGTACGTGTCGGTAGGTGTTGCCCACTTCAGGGCGTGACACGGACACGTTAAAGCAAGAGCGGACAGAGTTAGGGAAGCATGGAGGTGACAGAGAGGTTGCCCCTACACCCCCTCATGGCAGATGACCGAGGAACCTAAGGCCGGTACTACACTGTATTTCTTTGTCAAAGCCGATATGTCAAATATTTATGTCAAAGAAATTTGATAGCGCAATAGCAAACTTTCTCAAATCTCGCCTTTCGTGAAAGAAATATGATCAAATCTATGGCCTCGCCGTAGATTTGATCATAAAAGTCGTTCTTCTTCTGTTCACTGCAATGTGACATTAACCGCTTGGAGCGCTGGCATCACTACAACTGTTTGACGTCTTTAGTGTGTTTGTAAACGTGATAGCAAAGCTTAGTTGCTGTGTTCCTTCGACTCTTTGTAAGAACCTTGCTTTGACTCCGTGTGCTGATGGGCAGGTGGGTTATACAGAAGGTGACTTCAAATTCACATTATAGCCATCCACCTCTATATCTGGAAACATCCAGACAGCTTTTCAGCAAGCCGGAATAGAGGAGAAGGAAACACGTGCAAAAACTGGCCTTGCGAAGGGCTCTAATAAATTACGGCAAGGAAAAAGCGGGATGGCTCCGAGATACATTTGAATATTACTACATGGTGCTACGTGATCTGTTCTTCAGAGTTCCATCGCCCGAGCGCCAAGCGGAAGTCCATCGCATTCAGGCGTGCATTTCATCGATCACGAGATGTCGGTTGGAGGGACTTTCCATCCGTGCTAGGTGCTTGGACAGCGTCGATGGAGAGCGTATTTCCATCCACCATGTGTCCGTGCGACGTGCATGAAATCGCCAATCGTTGATCACAGTGCTCCATGACAGGTATGATTGACCCTTGAAAACACAACAGGACATTGCTGCTGGGTTTGAGGAGCATTAACGCCTTCTTTTCACTGGGACGGCGACGAGCAATCGGATGGGAGAAGATGCATATGGGGATAGATGATTTGGATGCAGCGGCGTCACTGGAATCCCCAGAGGAAGATAACATAAGGACAGCACTCAAGAATGGGACAGTGCTCAAATACCCTGGACCAGATGAGTTAACATGGTCTAGTGGCTAGTGTTGCTGCCTCTGGATCACAGAACCATTACCGTTATAATTAGTACAGCTACGCCTAATATTTACTACCTCTAACTGTTTAAAGCAGTGGTTACAACTTCCCAATAATTTAACGACAGACTACTTCGACCAAGAGCGAACTAGTAAGGATATAAGAGGTATTTGTGCTCCTACATACAGCCATTAAAGCTCACATCAATGGCTGGTTTTATCAAATTAGTAACTCAACGTTGCTGGATCAGCTAATCCTCACAGAATATTAACTGTAACGTATTAAATCTACTAGAAATAAAGTATGCCCACAATTAAAAGCTACCAGAGACCTTTGTACCTAGACATTCATATCTCAAGTAGTGACAAAAGTACAATTAATGGGTTTTAAGCTTGGTATAGTTTTCTGGACACAAACCAAACATCGTGGTACAAAATTAAAAAATAAAACTCGAGGTCTTCTATTGCTTGGCCTAGTTAAGCAAAATGTTGCATCACAATGCTCGATCACATACCACCAAATCTCATCCGTCACGCCGGCCGGAGTGGCCGAACGGTTCTAGGCGTTACAGTCTGGAACCGCGCGACCGCTACGGTCGCAGGTTCGAATCCTGCCTCGGGCATGGATGTGTGTGATGTCTTTAGGTTAGTTGGGTTTAAGTAGTTCTATGTTCTAGGGGAATGATGATCTCAGATGTTAAGTCCGATAGTGCTCAGAGCCATTTGAACCAATCATCCGTCACATGTGCCGAACTACTATTTCACTTTCCATTACCCTGCTTGTGTACGATCCACTACAATGTCGACGCTGTGAAATGCAGTCTCACAAACATTTCTGCGGCAACATAGTCTCCAATTTCTACACAGGAGTTACAGTATTATTCAGGATTTCGTCATACATGATTTATGTCTTGAACGCGAATTCTGGGACACAGCATATCGTGTGGATGCCCTTGCAATTATTTACAAATAAATTAACAACAGACTAACAGCCTCAATAAGAAACAACGAGAAGAGGAAGACGAGGAAATGACGGCACGGTGAGCTATAATCTTGTGATGGACCATCATGGCAACACTAGTACTGGATACAGAACAGTGGAAGGAGACGTGGGTGGTCTTTGAACAACAGCACAACTGCTAGTTACAAACATTAAAAAAATGAGATACACTGGGTGTCATTACACGTGTTCTGGGTTCAAAGCGAACTGCTGCCTCTGTTTCATTGTAAAATGCTCTAGGTGCTGATTGTTGATGGATGACTGAAACTGAGGTGTGTTTATGACTTACGTCAGACATGACATATTGATCCGATGTTGATTTACCTCTTTCGCCCTGCTGATGATGTCGAAGTCGTTTAAAGAAATTTTCCTGAAGCACACAGCCTGTTGTCCATTGTAAGCCTAGCTGCAGCTGCATAGGATTAAGCAAACATCTGCAGTATGCAGATGAATTAACTTACCATCCACGCGTGTCACATATCTGGCACTTGTCACGGGTCGCGCGGCTCCCCCCGTTGGACGTTCGAGTCCTCTCTCGGGCATGGGCGTGCGTGTTGTCCTTAGTCTAAGTTGTTTAAAGTTAGATTAAGCAGTGTGTAAGCCTATGAACCGGTGACCTCAGCAGTTTGGTCCCATAGGCACTTACCACAGACATCCGGCATATTCATGAGTTTCTATGTATCCTGGACTCACGACACTATTCTACATCTACATCTACATCTACATTTATACTCCGCAAGCCACCCAACGGTGTGTGGCGGAGGGCACTTTACGTGCCACTGTCATTACCTCCCTTTCCTGTTCCAGTCGCGTATGGTTCGCGGGAAGAACGACTGTCTGAAAGCCTCCGTGCGCGCTCTAATCTCTCTAATTTTACATTCGTGATCTCCTCGGGAGGTATAAGTAGGGGGAAGCAATATATTCGATACCTCATCCAGAAACGCACCCTCTCGAAACCTGGTGAGCAAGCTACACCGCGATGCAGAGCGCCTCTCTTGCAGAGTCTGCCACTTGAGTTTATTAAACATCTCCGTAACACTATCACGGTTACCAAATAACCCTGTGACGAAACGCGCCGCTCTTCTTTGGATCTTCTCTATCTTCTCCGTCAGACCGATCTGGTACAGATCCCACACTGATGAGCAATACTCAAGTATAGGTCGAACGAGTGTTTTGTAAGCCACCTCCTTTGTTGATGGACTACATTTTCTAAGCACTCTCCCAATGAATCTCAACCTGGTACCCGCCTTACCAACAATTAATTTTATATGATCATTCCACTTCAAATCGTTCCGCACGCATACTCCCAGATATTTTACAGAAGTAACTGGTACCAGTGTTTGTTCCGCTATCATATAATCATACAATAAAGGATCCTTCTTTCTATGTATTCGCAATACATTACATTTGTCTATGTTAAGGGTCAGTTGCCACTCCCTGCACCAAGTGCCTATCCGCTGCAGATCTTCCTGCATTTCGCTACAATTTTCTAATGCTGCAACTTCTCTGTATACTACAGCATCATCCGCGAAAAGCCGCATGGAACTTCCGACACTATCTACTAGGTCATTTATATATATTGTGAAAAGCAATGGTCCCATAACACTCCCCTGTGGCACGCCAGAGGTTACTTTAACGTCTGTAGACGTCTCTCCATTGATAACAACATGCTGTGTTCTGTTTGCTAAGCGGCAGTAACATGTGTTATTAAAACTATACAAATTCACCTGAAGGATGACTATTTGTTATCTCAAGAATATTGCGAATATTCATCATACACACGGCTAAGTAGCGCTCTACGATACTGGAATGGTTGCGGGCCAAACTTCTTGCCCCATACGTCAGGGAACTCGAATATGAAATTAGGAATAGCGGATATACGGCCCGGCCCGCGGGACTGGGTTGTAAATGACGCGGCGGTGCCCACTCCGCTTCCCCCCCTGCGTGACGTCAGCGCATGAGTCAGCGGCATTCATGGTCGCCTACGTCACACGGCGGGGCAGACTGCCCGGCCCTGGTGCTGATAGACGCACGACCTCCCGGCCGCGGCGCCTGCCCGCTCCCTACTTACACAGCCGACACGTTTAAGTAACGACAGTTCCGACCGCGATATCGATAAAACGTGAAAGCTAATTCTGGCAAGTACCTACAACTTCCGCGGTTCCGAAAGGCCTTAACGAATGGATCTTGTTCAGAAACTAAATGCTGCTTTATTTACCATTAGAACAGTATCTGAAATAAGTGTCAGTTCAACACGAAAAGTAGTCTACTTCGCATATTTTCGTACACTTATGTCATATGGTGTAATTTTTTGGGGTAATTCTTCTGATTCAAAAAGGGTATTTTTGGCTCAAAACCGGGCTGTTCGAGCTATGTGTGGTGTAAGTTCGAGAACCTCTTGTCGACCCCTATTCAATAGTCTGGGAATTCTGACATTGCCCCCACAGTATATATTTTCTTTAATGTCGTTTGTTGTTAGCAATATTAGCTTATTCCCAAGAGTCAGCAGCTTTCACTCAGTTAACACCAGGCAGAAATCAAATCTGCATGTGGAATGCACTTCCTTGACTCTTGTGCAGAAAGGAGTGCAGTATTCTGCTGCATCCATTTTCAATAAGCTACCACAAGAACTCAAAAATCTTAGCAGTAGCCCAAACACTTTTAAGTCTAAACTGAAGAGTTTCCTCATGGCTCACTCCTTGTATTCTGTCGAGGAGCTCCTGGAAGAGCTGAAAAATTAAGCAAATTCCAGTGTTACATTATTGATTTTCTATATTTAAACTTACGAATTGTCGCTGAATATGTTACTTATATTTCATTTTATCTGTTTCTACTATCATGTTATAATTTCACGTATTGACTCGTTCCATGACCATGGAGACTTCTCCTTAATTTAATAAATAAATAAATAAAAATAAATAAATAAAAAATGGTAAAATCTGTTGATTTTACTGCGGGTAGTCGATAAAACATTATCATATGAAAAAGCCTTTATTTTCCGCTTCGTTTGGTAATATCTTGCTTGTGTGCCCTAGATTTATAATAGTTACCCCGTCTCTAGCAATATTAGCAAAAGTGGTTTTGTTGCTAATCCTGTGCGGCTGATCCCGGCGGAGGTTCGAGTCCTCCCTCGGGCATGGGTGTGTGTGTGTCCTCAGGATAATTTAGGTTAAGTAGTGTGTAAGCTAAGGGACTGATGACTTTATCGGTTAAGTCCCATAAGATTTCACACACACTTGAACATTTTTTTGTTGCTAATCTATTAATACACAATATGCAAACCACTGTAGAGTGCGTTGTAGAGGATAATTACTGTGATAGGGTTTGCCCCCAAGCAGTCAGGTACTGAGGACGGGAAGAATCAATACTAAAATGCCATTGTGCGTGCTGTAATTAGTCTCATTTTGACTACTTAGGGGGCTCAAAAATATGTCGAGATTCTGAACTTAATTCTGGTTCTTTAAATTCTAAATCAGACTTTCGAGGGATAATTAGCGACTGTGTTCAATAGTTGCCGAATCAGGTTTGTCAACATTTCTGTAAGGCTCTCCCATGAATCAAACAGACCTGTGACCATTCGCTCCGACATACGTTCTGTTTTCACCTGTTAGTCGTAGTTGGTATAGGTTCCACATACTTGACAAATATTCTAACAAGGGAACCTACCCATCGCACCCCCCTCAGATTTAGTTATAAGTTGGCACAGTGGATAGGCCTTGAAAAACTGAACACAGATCAATCGAGAAAACAGGAAGAAGTTGTGTGGAACTATGAAAAAAATGAGCAAAATATACTAACTGAGTAGTCCACGCGTGAGATAGGCAACAACAAGGATAGTCCGAGCTCAGGAGCGCCGTGAGTCGTTCTTCGGTAGCTCAGATGTTAGAGCACTTGCCCGCGAAAGGCAAAGGTCCCGAGTTCGAGTCTCGGTCGGGCACACGGTTTTAATCTGCCAGGAAGTTTCATATCAGCGCACACTCCGCTGCAGAGTGGAAATCTCATTCTGGAAACAATCCCCAGGCTGTGGCTAAGCCATGTCTCCGCAGTATCCTTTCTTTCAGGAGCCGGCCGAAGTGGCCATGCGGTTAAAGGCGCTGCAGTCTGGAACCGCAAGACCGCTACGGTCGCAGGTTCGAATCCTGCCTCGGGCATGGATGTCTGTGATGTCCTTAGGTTAGTTAGGTTTAACTAGTTCTAAGTTCTAGGGGACTAATGACCTCAGCAGTTGAGTCCCATAGTGCTCAGAGCCATTTGAACCATTTTTTTTTTTTTTCTTTCAGGAGTTCTAGTTCTGCAAGGTTCGCAGGAGAGCTTCTGTAAAGTTTGGAAGGTAGGAGACGAGATACTGGCAGAAGTAAAGCTGTGAGTACCGGGCGTAAGTCGTGCTTCGGTAGCTCAGATGGTAGAGCACATGCCCGCGAAAGGCAAAGGTCCCGAGTTCGAGTCTCGGTCGGGCACACAGTTTTAATCTGCCAGGAAGTTTCATTTCAGCGCACACTCCGCTGCAGCGTGGAAATCTCATTATGGATCCTTGATGTTGCTAATCTTGGGCATGGACTTCTCAGTTTGTATATTTTGCTTATTTTTTTTTCATAGTTCCACACAACTTCTTCCTGTTGTCTCGAGTGATCTGTGTTCAGTTTTTCAAGGCCTATCCACTGTGCCAACTTATATCTAAATCTGAGGGGGGTGCGATGGGGAGGTTCCCTTGTAAGATGTGACGTGCAAGCTGTAAACAGTCTCCTTTGTAACCTGACTGTATTTTCTCAGTATCCTACCAGTGAACGGAAGTCTGTCACCACGACTGTGTCTATGGGAGCATTTCATTTCATATCCCTACAAACTGTAACATTCGGATATTTGTATGAGTTGACTGATTTCAGTTTTGTACCACTGATATTATAGTCATGCGATACTTCGTTTTTTGTTTTTTGTCTAATAAAGTGCATTATTTTACAATATTGAACATTTAGAGCAAGTTGCTAATATTGCACCATTCTCAAATTTTATCAACATCTAACTGAATATTTGTATAGCTTGCATCAGACAGTATTTTATAAGAACCGAATCATGGGCCAAAAGTCTGAAGTTACTGTTGCTATTGTCTGTCAGGTCTTTGTATAGAAAATATATAGGAAGGATACCACCACACTTCCCTAGAACACAGCTGAAGTTATTTTTACATCGGTTGATGACTCTTCAACGAAGATAATACGAAATAATCGTGGGTGTGGGACTGAGTGAAAATCGTAAATAGCAAATAATTTACAATCGTCGTAGAAATTAATTGTTAATACTAAATATACTAAAGAATACATTCATAATCGTAGAACACTAATATAAATAAACTAGATGAGAAACATGGAATGCCCAGATATTTATTTGCTACAATCTTCTATTAGTCTCGCTCCCGCTTCCTCTTCTCTCTGTCCATCTCCTCCTTCACCCTCTCTCTATCTACCTCCTCCTCCCTTCTCTCTCTATCCATCCCCTCTCTCTTCATCTGCCTCTTCTCCTTTCTCTCTATCCACCCACCCTGTTCCTGTCTATTACCTCCGTTTCTCCCTCTCTCTGTCCTTTTCAACCACTTCCTCTCTGCCCACCTCCTTCACCACCACTCTCTATGCATCTTCTCCTGACCCTCTCTCTGTCCAACTCCTCAATCTCCTATCCCTGTTCACTTCCTCCCCTTTCCTTTCTGTGTCGATCACCTTCTCTCCTCCCATCCTCTTCCCTGTCTGTGACCATTTCCTCCATCCCCTACATCTGATCATCCCCTGCTCTCCCATCTCTCTGCTGTCTCTTCCTCCCCCTGTATCTGCGCACCTCCTTATCTTTCCTTTCTCCATCCATCTCTCCCTCTCCCCTCTCACTGTCAATTTTCCCCTCTCTTATCTCTGTACATGCCATCCTCCTCATATCTGCACCTATCTCCTCCTGCCCCCTCACTGTCTGTCCATCTCTTCATCCTCCCTTATCTCTCCATGCCATCACACTCACCAAAATAGGCGGCTGGTAGTTCATACCGTACAATATTTCTATCCAGGCTATAAATAATATGTGTACCAACTCTGACTGAAATTGTTCCAGGGGCTCGGGATGAGCTTTTTACCTGTACGCACAAGTCAAAGATATTCACACATATTTAACATATTCCAAGCATGTTTGTACACATATTTCACCTGTATGTCCAGATAATTTCGCCCTGTAGTTTCATATTCAGATAGCTTAATGTTAATGATGTCGTTGGCTCAAATGGTTCAAATGTCTCTGAGTACTATGGGACTTGCCATCTGTGGTCATCAGTCCCCTAGAACTTAGAACGACTTAAACCTAACTAACCTAAGGACATCACACACATCCATGCCCGAGGCAAGATTCGAACCTGCTACCGTAGCACATGATGTCGTATCTCCTGAACTATACACTGTACAATGATATAATTTTGCGGGTATACCCAGCGGTATATGTGCTTACTTTCTATGAAATGTGTTTTGAATAGAATTAGTAGTAAGGAAGTAATAAATTAAAACGTCATGCATGACGTGGCAGTTTCTCACGCATCTCAGAAGTTATGACGTCATATCCCGTGAACCATATGTCGCACAGTCATATATTTTTTTAGATAGATATGTGGATACTATCGCAGAAATTTATTGTGAATGGGATTGGTAGCAAAGAAGTAATAAATTAAAATGTCCTGTATGGTGCATCAGTTTTTTCTCGCATCTCATTGTTTGACGTCATATCTCCTGAAATATGTGTCCTACAATGATACATTTTTGTGGGTACATTCAGTAGTAAATACAGGTACTGTATGCGAAAAGAGTTAGGAATGGAGTTAGTAGTAACGAAGTAGTAAATTTAAAAGTCTTGGATGATGCGGTAGTTTTTCACACATTCAGTTTTTATGACTTCGTATTTCCTTAACTAAGGGTCGTGCAATGATATACTTTTCCTCGTACATTAAAAAAAAAAATGTTCAAATGTGTGTGAAATCTTATGGGACTTAACTGCTAAGGTCATCAGTCCCTAAGCTTACACACTACTTAACCTAAATTATCCTAAGGACAAACACACACACCCATGCCCGAACCTCCGCCGGGACCAGCCGCACAGTCCATGACTGCAGCGCCTCAGACCGCTCGGTTAATCCGGCACGGCCTCGTACATTCAGTTGTATAAGCAAATACTGTCTGCAGAATGCGGCACGAATAAATTCAGTAATAAGGAAGTAATAAATTAAAACGTCATGCCACATGTGACAGTTTTACTGCATGAACAATGAAAATGTAGTAAATGACGACCTTTTTAATGTCATCGTTTTGTGGGATCGTCACCGAGAAAATGTTTCATAAACGTTGGAAATTATGTGTACAATCTGTTGCAAGTGTCTAAGTGCTCTCAATCTGAAAAACTGGATAACTAAAGTATTAGTATCTTCGCGTCATGGGCTACATAGCTTTTTCATTCACACCCCCAGCCCTTCGATAGGTAGTTGGTACTTACGCCCACAGTGATTGTTGCCAGACAGTAATTGACATGTGTACCAAGTTTGGTTGAAATTGACCCAGTGGTTTAGGAAGAGATGTGGAACATGGATACATATATATATATATATATATTCACACATATATACATACATACGTACATCCATTCTTATTATTTATATGTATAACGTGCACACTGGAACAAAATTTAACATTTCACTGGTAAAGAACCAGGTTTGACAGTATCAAAAAGTTTAGAGTAATGAAAACTGTCTGTAATGCCTCTTCAAGTCCAGCATATCAAGCTGTGACCGTTTCTGTCCACTGTACAGTACCTCTGCATCTATTACATAAAAATGTCTGGTTTCCACAAAGCGCTGCACAAGATGGAATCTGTTTTCTGTGGCTTCGAGTCTTTAAGTCTGGTGCACAATGATTTACCTGTTCCTGCATGTAGCATGAGCCACACGCTTCGCAAGCAGTCTTAAATACGCAAGTTTTGTTCCTTGGGGATCGCATGTCTTTGTGCTTAAACAAATGTTTTTCCTACTCTCTATGTGTTGTAGTAGATCATTAATTATTCCTTTTGTTAGAATATTGTCTGTTGTGGTAGGCACTCTACAAACAAATGGCAATACACGTTTTGTTTTGGCAGTAATTTGCGTCACTCTTAGTGGATGTGCTAGTGTTTTTTGGAACAAATGTATTATTTCCATACAAATTGTAGTGAATAAAAAAGACATACTTAACTTTATTGCGTTCGTAGACTTGGCGAAAGCTTCTGACAATGCTGACTGGAAATTCTTTTTCAAATTCTGAAGAAGTAAATGACAAATTTTTTTAATTTCATCGTTTTGTGGCGTCGTCACCGAGAAAAAGTTTCAGAAACGTTGGAAATTATGTGTACAAATTACGAAGGTAGTATGGAAAACATAAATGGAGCGAGAGGCGATCTACAACTTGTGTGGAAATCAGACTGTAGTAGTATTAGTTCTAATAGTTTTAACAACCCGAGGATCACGTTTAGAATGCTGTTGGACATGTAAAGGAATGATAGTTCAAGAACAATGAAAAAAAAAAAGAAAACATAGTTCGTATATGTAGTATGAAACGTCCCCTTTTGAAAAATTATATACGTGACTGGGCTTAAACTGACACACAATATTTTTAGCGCAACGCAATCTGACTTTCAATAATCCCTACAAAAGAATGGCCCTGACTAACATTAACCTATACCTTTCACAAATCACTTACCTCACAAAAATCTTCATTACTCGAACTACTGCAATACAGCGAGCGCCACTACTGCCAGCTAAATAAAAGATTCAAACTACTGAAGGCATAGTTAGCAAATGAAAGGTTTTGATAGAGAACAAACAATGTATTTACCTCAATAGTGTTCAAAAGTCATAATGTATATAGCACTTCATGACATCCAGTCTTACAAATTTCAAAACTCCGCCATCTCTCTCCCCACAACCACCACTGCTGGCGGCTCACCTCTAACTGCGCAACGCTACGTGCTGTTCACATTCAGCTGCCCAACACTACATTGGCAGAAAACAATGCAAACTAGCCACAGACTGCACACAGCACGTCCAGTGATTTTCATACAGAGCGCTCCGTAACGTTGCCAATAAGAAAACGTAAACAGCCTCCTTACAACTTCTTCAGAATTTGAAAAAGAATTTCCAGTCAGCATTGTCAGAAGCTTTCGCCAAGTATGTAAGTAGGCTGTTTATGTTTTCTTATTGGCAACGTTACGTAGCGCTCTGTATGAAAATCACCGGCTGTGCTGTGTGCAGTCTGTGGCTAGTTTGCATTGTTTTCTGCCATTGTTGTGTTGGGCAGCTGGATGTGAACAGCGCGTAGCGTTGCGCAGTTGGAGGAGGAGGATATTAGTGTTTAACGTCCCGTCGACAACGAGGTCATTAGAGACGGAGCGCAAGCTCGGGTGAGGGAAGGATGGGGAAGGAAATCGGCCGTGCCCTTTCAAAGGAACCATCCCGGCATTTGCCTGAAGCGATTTAGGGAAATCACGGAAAACCTAAATCAGGATGGCCGGAGACGGGATTGAACCGTCGTCCTCCCGAATGCGAGTCCAGTGTGCTAACCACTGCGCCACCTCGCTCGGTGCGCAGTTGGAGGTGAGCCGCCAGCAGTGGTGGATGTGGGGAGAGAGATGGGGGAGTTTTGAAATTTGTAAGACTAGATGTCATGAACTGCTATGTACATTATGACTTTTGAACACTATTGAGGTAAATACATTGTTTGTTCTCTATCAAAACCTTTCATTTGCTAACTATGCCTATTAGTAGTTAGTGCCTTCAGTAGTTTGAATCTTTTATTTACCTGGCAGTAGTGGCGCTCGCTGTATTGCAGTAGTTCGAGTAATGAAGATTTTTGTGAGGTAAGTGATTTGTGAAAGGTATAGGTTAATGTTAGTCAGGGCCATTCTTTTGTAGGGATTATTGAAAGTCAGATTGCGTTGCGCTAAAAATATTGTGTGGCAGTTTAAGCCCAGTCACGTATATAATTTTTCAAAAGGGGACGTTTCAGTAGGGATTCACTTATTTACCGGTAGTTTGGTAAGAATAGGGCAGGAAGTCGGCCGTCGCCTTGTGGTAAGAATCAACCTGGCATTTTCCTAAAGTAACTGAAATGCAAAGTAAGGATGGCTAGATGGAGACTGGAGCCCTCCTGAATCCAGAGCCAGTCTCTTAAAAACAGCGCAACCTTATTCCGTTTATGCAAGTCATAAAAGTCGAAGCACACGAAAGGGAAACTGTAGGTGAGAAGGGAGTGAGTCGGGATTGTAGCCTATGTCAGATGTTATTCAGTCCGAACAATGAACAGACTTCCAAGGAAACCGAGGAGAAATTTGCAGAGGGATGAAGAAGCGAGAACTTTCAGTTTTATTAATGACGTCGAAACTCTGACGAGGATGACAATGATCTTGGAGGAGCATTAGAAAGGAATGAACACTGTCTCGAAAAGAGACTGAAAGTTGTCTTAATAAATAAAAAAAAAAGCAAAGACCCGCAACTTCTCTGACGAGGCTGAGCGCCCATAACTGGACAATACAAATATTACATGCGCGTGCTAAGACAACCGAAAACAAGAAAATTACCTATAAAATTATATAAACACACCTTTCAAGATGAACACAAACAAAAATAAAAAGGAGATAATGGAAAATAGTCGAATTAAATCGGGGGATGATGAAATTAGACTGGGAAATGAGATGTACAAGTAGTAAACTGACTGTTGCTGTTTGTGGAGCTAGAAAATTGATGACCGAAATGAATTCGATAGACATATTGGCAACAGCGAGGAAAGTATTTTTGAAAAAGAGAAATTTGTTAACACAGAAAATATCTTTAAGTGTTAGGAAGTCTTATCTGAATGTACTTGTCGTATAGCCTTGTCTAAAAGTGAAAGTTGTAGCATAAGCAGTTGAGATTAGGAGGGAATGTAGCTACACAGCGCCGTATAGACCGCTGGGCTACAGGATATTTTGTGATAACCAGACCGCAAAAACAGCATTATAGAACAATATTGGATATAAAAGCCTGTCACATACTATTTAAGGTCTACTATTAATATCTACACTATTATGTTATAGAAATTATGATTTAAGGAATGGACAATATTGCAAAATGAAAAGAATGGAAATCGTTGAGTTATTCAGTACAATTCATTATCGTGAGTACCAATAACTATATGTGCTTAAAGAAAATAACGAAGAGTTTATATTCTTGTCCATGTATTGTTATTTCCAAGGTTGAAATAAGTAAACATGTTTATTAGCCAAATCTTTGATGGCAAAAGAAACGTGACAACCAGGCAAGCTGTACTTGCATTAAATTCAAATACAGTACTTTCCCAGGACGTACGTTTATCGAATAAAGTTATTTGAAAACGGTTTGCCCTGGGTTTAAGGACTCTAGAATCCGATTTTGGCGAAGGAAAATAAAACTTTTGTGGATGAAATGTTACGTTGAAGAAACAGGCTATCCCATAACTGGAACTCACCTCAAACTGTCAACTATTTGTTATACATTCTTTTGTAAAATTTTCCAAGTGAAATGCCACATATTTGACCGGACACCACTGGGAATTTTAGAGGTGAATGTTGGTGCTTAAAAAATTCACACGAATAAGCTCATAAAGAATATCTAGGTGTACGTCTTTAGGAAGGACAGCAGCACACATCTGTATGGTGCGGTTCCCTAGGCTACAAGAGAATGACCAATCGAGACGTCGCTTAGTGGAATTGGCGAAAAAGGGAAATTATGGCAGATCTTGAGAAAAAGAAAGGATCGCTTGAATAGGTCACATCCTGAACCTAGACATCAACCTGGGAGAGATGAGTGTTAGCATGATCCACATCGGCATGCAAAATTTTAGAAAGTGTTCTGTAATTGGAGCAAAGCAGCGATCGGTATAAAATGCTAAAAATAAAATAAAAACAGTCGAGATCGCGTTTTCAGATTTTTAATCGTTAGCAACCGATTTCAGCCCTTCCCTCAAACCATCTTCAGGCTTTTCCCTTCTGCAGTACAGTAATAACACATATTCAGTATAGAAGGATGAAAATATGGCTAAAAACGCCTAAAATATAAGCTACAATAATTAAAAAGTATGACGTATACACACATAGCTGCTGCTGGCTGCAGAAGGAGCGGTGATCCGTAGAAGCAAGGATGTCACTGCTAAAAATGCAGTTTCAGTCAAGATTATATACTGTAAGCTCCGCCCATCGCCTACAGCATTATGTTATTGACAATCAATCATGCGTGAGGTATGGTACATTGATTGGTTTAGTCGAATTTATAAGAAAAATAAATACAGAAAGTTACATACATATAATTTTACGGACCGACAGATATCGGAAAATGTCTTACCTATCTAGTACTGTGGACTTCGCTCGTCGAGATTAGACACTGCGAAATATGACAGGGGCGACAAATCACCTTTCTGAGAAGGGAAAAAGCTATAGGGATTTTACTAAGAACTATACTGAGAAAACGTCATTCAAATTGTTAGGAATAACTCCCCAGCATTTCAATAAAATTTCATTTGCCACTGACGAAGGCACTAATGTATGTAAGGCACTGCAATCCTTTCCGCATTATGCATGCAATACACATGTTTTGTACACATTCATGAAACATATGATAGATGATGATTGTTTAATAAATGGGCTTGGAGTAATTTATTCCACGACTTACGCCGCTAAAAATAGTGACCGTTTCATGAAGAGAAATGGTGACCCTTACAATTCGATGTAGAGAAGCTTGAAGCAAGAAACATAGAGCAAGTGTAACAGCTTGTTTTTAATGCTACAGTCTGTATTAAGACACTACGACAAAGTCATGGAACTGCTTCCAGAGAGAGGCGTCTCTGAAAAACTTACTGATTACGTCAACAACACTGCAAAAGAGCTCGTGACATTTTTAGAGCCATTCAGAGATGCATCAGGAATGCTGGTGGGCGAGAAGTTTCCAACTGTTCAATTTGAGTTGTTATGGGTGCACAAACTAAAATGTCATTGTAATAGAGGACCCGAAGACACAAAGGTGCATACGCTTAAATTACTGTAGACACGCTGCGTACCAGCAAATGAAAATTGTGATTGATTGCAAAACGCCGCTTTCAGTGTCATCGGTATTTTGACAGTACACTACAACGGTCGTATTATCATCTATTAGCTGTAAGTACTACGAGTACTGAGTCATTGCTGTCTTCATCTCGCAGATGATAAAATCGAAATTCCGACTTTCCACAGAATAGTAACAATTCTGTGGTCGTCCTTCCGATTACTGGAAATGATATTTGTTTGCAACAGAGGTGAGACGTCAAACACTGTGTGTCAGACATGTGATGAAGTATCAAGTTCTGATAACCTAGAAAAAAAATTAAAAAGAAATTTCATTACGGTTTGGAACGTTATATCTGACTGACAAAGCGAACTTGATCCGAAACGAGTCGAGCTATTCTAACTACGCTAACAGGGAATAATTTGGAGAAAATTTTGTTCTTGTTAGATTTCTAATTTCTTAGATGGTCAAATTCACATATGTACGTTTGAATCAATAAAGGCCGGCCGGAGTGGCCGTGCGGTTCTAGGCGCTACAGTCTGGAGCCGAGCGACCGCTACGGTCGCAGGTTCGAATCCTGCCTCGGGCATGGATGTGTGTGATGTCCTTAGGTTAGTTAGGTTTAATTAGTTCTAAGTTCTAGGCGACTGATGACCTCAGAAGTTAAGTCGCATCGTGCTCAGAGCCATTTGAATCAATAAAACAGATGTTGTTACAAAAAGCAACATTGTGATTTTTCGTTATGAGGCCGGCAAAAGTTGGTAGATACATAGCTTTTCCTGTGAGATTCCAGATTATTTCCAAAATTTCGTTATTGCATTAAGCAAGATGTTTTCTCTTGTGGATCAAAATGATGTCGCGATTAGAAAACGGCCACACAGGGGTATGTGTCTATAGCGTAAACAGACCTATCTGAGTGTAGTTCCATCACCTGGTGGGAGTATGTCAGGAGCGGTGCCAGCCTGCAGACACAGAGTGCTACTATTAAAATGGTGGCAACAGACCAGCCAGCCTCTGCCCCCGCTCCACGACGCCTCGTTTGACCACAGCCCGCTTCGAGCGTTCGTACTTGGGTAAGCCATGACACAGCGCGGGGCGCTCGAACGACTGCGAGCGAGCCTACTGCCAGTTTGCAGACCTCTATTCTACAGGTTCCCTTGACTTCCAGTCTATCGGGTAGTGATCCTCAGCAGGGAGATGACATGTGCGCAGAGTTGAATTCTGTTGCTGCTCCTATATTTTTCTCATAAGTGTATGCTCTTATTGCTTACCAGATGAGCTTCGCTACTTCTGTTTATACCTTCCAACTCTGATACATTCCCACAACCCTGTCAGGACATCTAAAAATTGTAGATTTCGTGTATTTCTTTTTATCCCAGTAATAAGTTATGCATCACTTGATAGTGTTTCTACTGCACTTAGCATTCTGGACAGTAAGAGTTTCCCTTCTACCTAACTACAGTACGCATCTTCCACGCAGCGTAATTTACAGACGAACAGTTGGTAAGTTATGTGCTCGAACCGCAACCATTCGCCACTGACAGTTCTACACACATACACGTAGAAACTCTGCATGCATATTACCAATTGCGAAGCCTTGATTTCAATCAATTGTAAGTTATATACGTCATTGGGTGGTAACTCATTGAACACTGGAGCGCCAAAGAAACTGATATAGACATGCATTTTTAAATATAGAGATATGTAAACAGGCAGAATACGGAGCTGCTTTCGGCAGTGCCTATATACGACAACAAGTGTCAGGCACAGTTGTTAGATCTGTCACTGCTGCTACAGTGACCGGTTATCAAGATTTAAATGAGTTTGAACGTGGTATTACAGTCAGCGCACGAGCAATGGGACGCAGCATCTCCGAGGTAGCAATGAAGTGGGGATTTCCCTGTACTACCATTTCACGAGTCTACCGTGAATATCAGGAATCCAGTAAAACATCAAATCTCCGACACAGCTGCATCCGGAAAACGATCCTGCAAGAACGGGACCAACAATGACTGAAGAGAATCCTTCAACTTGGCAGAAACACAACCCTTCCGCAAATTGCTCCAGATTTCAATACTGGGCCATCAATAAGTGTCAGCATGGGAACGATTCAACGAAACATCATCGATATGGGCCTTCAGAGCTGATGACCCTCTCATGTACCTTTGATGGCTGCACGACACAAAGCTTTACGCCTCGCCTGGGCCCGTCAACAATGACATTCGACTGTTGATGACTGGTCGGACGAGTCTTGTTTCAAACGAGTATGGAGACAATCTCATGAATCCATGGACCCTGAATATCAGCAGGGGACTGTTAAAGCTGGTGGTGGCTCTGTAATGGTGCGGGGCGTGTGCAGTTGGAGTGATATGGGACCCCTGATACGTCTAGATACGACTCTGACAGGTGACACATCCGTAAGCATCCTGTCTGATCACCTGCATCCATTCATGTCCATTGTGCATTCCGACGGACTTGGGCAATTTCAGCAGGACAATGCGACGCCCCGCCCGTCCAAAATTGCTACTGATTAGCTGGCCACCAAACTCCCCAGATACGATCGTTATTGAGCATATCTTGGATGCCTTGCGACGTGCTGTTCAGAAAGATATCCAACCCCTCGTACTCTTACGGATTTATGGACAGCCCTGCGGGATTCATGGTATCAATTCCCTCCATCACTACTTCAGACATCAGTCATGTCATGCCATGTCGTGTATCGGCACTTCTGTGTGCTCACGGGGTCCTACACGATATTAGGCTGGGGTACAAGTTTCTTTGACTCTTCAGTGTATTAACTAACGAAAATATTCATGTCGTTTTCCCTTCCTCTATAAACTAGTGAGGCATGGTAGCATTCGTCAAAACCGCTACTTCTACTAATAAACACGACTCATACAGGAAAAGTGACTGAGGTTGCGCGCATTTCCGACTTAAAAACACGTACAGAACCCGTCGATTTCCTAAGAAACAGAACAGCAGTCTAGTTGGCTAATAAGCGGTTTGAGAGGCGGACATGCACAGACTTTATCCTCGAAGTGAGTAACAGCTCAGTCACTTCCCAGGACACCAGAATAATGTAGAAGGAAGTAGGTTTATCATCTTAAAATTTTTCACCTTAGTGATTGGGGTAGAAAACTTGCAGGGTGGTTGTGTGGTGTCACCGCCAGACACCACACTTGCTAGGTGGTAGCCTTTAAATCGGCCGCGGTCCATTAGTATACGTCGGACCCGCGTGTCGCCACAATCAGTGATTGCAGACCGAGCGCCGCCACACGGCAGGTCTAGTCTAGAGAGACTCCCTAGCACTCGCCCCAGTTGGACAGCCGACTTGGCTAGCGATGGTTCACTGCCTACATACGCTCTCATTTGCAGCGACGACAGTTTAGCATAGCCTTCAGCTACGTCATTTGCTACGACCTAGCAAGACGCCATATTCACTTAATATGTCTTCTGAACAGATAATATTGTGACTCATGTACCGTAAAGAGCGAAGTTCATCATTAATGGATTAAAATTAAGTATCAAACTAATTACGTCCGCTATCTGAATTCTAATTCCTTGTCATGTTCCAGACCTCACGTCAGTATAATTCTTCCCTCGTCACGCCAGCCTGCATGAGCTAAAACGAGTGCATATCGGCCTCCACTCGTAACACGGTGTTGGCTCTTCTGCCAACACGACAGGTTGTATGTCAGATGTTGGACATATGGGCCTTGCATTTGAGTATTAAGAACGTTGCATTATGCACGACTAATTCTTCAGATCCCATATGGCTTTAACATAAAGCGTTTTTAAGTGCAGAACCCTGTAGCCTTGGCAGTGTGTGTGATTATGGTGTATGATCATTTCTCTGTTGACAGTACCTTGTTGGTACTGGCCTAAGTAACAGGAACAATACTCCAGAATAGATAGCACAGCTGACTGTCGTAAAGTGTTTCAAACTCCAATCATCTGGAGGTCCATTCTGCGTAGACCACACTTTTCGTCTTAACCGTCTGTTGAATCACAACACTCTCATGTCTTCTATACACCGATAAGAGACGCTAACCTCCTCGACATGCACACATCTGGAGGGATCTTGTGCACTTGGATGAGTGCCATGAGTAAGATTGGTGCGAAACAGTCTTCACTGACCAGCAGTAACTGACTCATCTCGCTGTGTTCCTTCACAAGACGTGGAATGTGGCGGTTATAGCATCCTCCTACTTCCGCTCAGTTTGCAAATTAAATCGGTGGCAGTGTTGCATGAGGGGGGGGGGGGGGTTCCAACTTTATCCTACGAATGCGGGAATACTCTGTGACTCCCATCCACATAGGGAGAGACGGTCAGTCATAATCGTTAATTCCGCACTATGATCGATGTGCTAGAAATATATAGATGACGGAACTGCATCGGTATAGGTCGCTGTCTGGTATACTTTGGTGTATATGACCGAAAATGATGTACTGCACAGTCATCTAGCTGCATTTGCAGTCTAGTAAATGGTACCCACACGGTAGTAGAGGGGTGTTTTAGTGATGACACAGAAACTGAGAAGAATTCTGCTGTGTCATTGGTTGGCGTTGAAATTACGGAAAAACTGTAAAACCGATTGCACTATCAACTATGGTGCTTATTACAGTACAATGTCTCATATCTACATTGTCTTCTCCATACCGTCCATCCACTGGTACGCTGTTGGTTACTGCATAATGATTGACTGACAGTGCTTGTTTGAGATGGAGAATGCCTTAGCGGAACATTGGACATCCGGTACTCGTCACTGTGGACCGTGGGATTAAATGTAGAGGTCATCACCTTCAGACAACTGTTAGGAGACGTCCCTAGTGCTGCAGACTCACCCTATTTCCATATGCTGCGATGCCTGACACATTTTATTTTTCATCAATAAGATAACGGTACATCTTTATGTTTCTCTTCCTCATGCGTGCTGTGAACAGCACCTTACGGGGATGGTCAACACCGTAACGGTGGTCATGTACATGTCTAATAAGAGGCTGTAGTGCTATTGGCCTCTCGGAACAGAATGCCTGGATATCCATTACCTGTCGCTGTAACACAAGAATCGTCTATTTCGCGTGATAGCCTGCTGGATATAGTCTTCTTTCCCACACAGGTGACAAAACTTTACAAATACACATGTAGGTCTGTGAAAGTGTGAGTTATGGAGCAATTATCGTTAATGTCAGCACACTGACGGCATATGTTTTTCAATATATCGGAAGAGAGACACTATAAAATCTTCACTTAAAACTTCCAGGCTGATAGGCCTTGGTCGATTTATAAAACTCTCCCCTGACGTTTCGTCTCCGACTGCGGTAGACGTCCTCCGAGTTAAAGCGGCGAACTGCAAAGACCACTCGAGGAAGCGCTGATTATATAGGCAGTACAGAGAGCGCCACTGTCTATCACGTGGCGTCGGCTCACCACTCGAGGAAGCGCTCATTACGTAGGCAGTAACAGAGGACTCCACTCTCTATCATATTGCGCAGGCTCTCTGATAATGCCAACATTCTCGATTGAAAGTAATCGCTTCTCACGCTTCGTCCAAATTTTATCCAGTTTAACACCTTCCTTTTTCCTGTTTTAATTATTACGGTATTTATCGATCTCGATAGCCTCTCTATACATGCGGGCATAATAATGTGAGGTTTTAGATATGACATTTGTCTCGCTGAATTTTATTTCATGATTATCTCCCCAGTAAACATCTTCTGCTACGGTTGATTTATCCGTGTGACCCATGCGGCAATTCCTCTTATGTTCAAAAAGACGAGTATTAACACTTCCCTTTGTGGTACCGATATTAACCTGTCCACAGCTACAAGGAATTTTATATACCACCGGTGTAGCCAAAGTATGTCGTGCAATCTTTATTTTCCTGGTGGCTCTGAAAGTAGTTTCCACCCCATAGTTGCTGAACACTTTCCCAATACGATCTGTGACCTTACTGTTTTTCGTCGTTGCTCCTGATTCTCTGCCTAGAGCGAAGTGCTTGATCTATCTCTTTGCTAGAATAGCCATTCTTCACGATAGTCGACCATAGATATTCAGTCTCATCTTTTAAATAAACAGGTTCATAAATTTTGTACTCCCTGACTACCAAGGATTTTATGACACCTCTTTTGTCCATGGTAGTCGTTTGAATCCTTATGCAGATAACGATCAGTGCGTGTGGCCTTTCTATACACCTTATGGCCCAACATTACGTCCCGTCGTTTGATCACAGACACATCCAGAAAATTCAGTTGCCCATTACTCTCCGTTTCCACAGTAAATTGGATTTTCGGATTAATGCTGTTTAGACGTGTCAATAAGGCATCCAACCCCTCTGCTCCGTGTGTGTCTCTGCAGCGTAACAGGAAGGTGAGGGTACACAGTTGTTGTGCTTTCTTCTTACGCATTCCTTCGAATCTTCGAACCGATGCTGAGATATACTCCCCGTTGAGGCGTTTGATCATACAATGTAGGCTTTCACGGCCGGTATTGTCTTCACTGCAGGGAGCAGGGACACTGCGACGGTTCCGAAATTTCTGAAGGTGAAGAGGATGTTTCGCTCGGCTCAGGCTCATCGAATTTACAACCGTATGGAACCAGCAATGTTACGGGATAGGATTCATCCGATGGTATGGAACCTGCAATGTTACGAGATAGGATTCATCAGATGCGGCGAGCACTGGCGGAAACTAGCAGTAAGTTTTTTCATCTCCATTTGGTTATTAGTAATGCTACGAAGTGTGGTGACTGGAATAAGGTTGATGGTCTAACATTCAAAACTATGGAAGCTAGTGCAGAAACATCAGTAAATAGACAAAAGAAGAAAGTTCGCCTTCCTGACACATCTAAACAGCAGTAATCTGAAAATCCAGTTTACTAAATGGTTCAAATGGTTCTGAGCACTATGGGACTCAACTGCTGAGGTCATTAGTCCCCTAGAACTTAGAACTAGTTAAACCTAACTAACCTAAGGACATCACACACATCCATGCCCGAGGCAGGATTCGAACCTGCGACTGTAGCGGTCTCGCCGTTCCAGACCGCAGCGCCAGAACCGCGCGGCCACTTCGGCCGGCAATCCAGTTTACTATGGAGACGGAGAGTAATGGGCAACTGAATTTTCTGGATGTGTCTGTGATTAAACGACGGGACGCAACGTTGGACCATAAGGTGTACAAAAAGGCCACACATACTGATCGTTATCTGCATAAAGATTCAAACCACCACCATGGACAAAAAGAGGTGTCATAAAAACCTTGGTAGTCAGGGCGTGAACCTTGTAATCCCTGACACAGTACTCGTTAAAGTCTGTGCTACGGTAAGTGAGCGGGATTCACCTTATGAGAAAGGATTTTCGCATAGATATCGACCGCGTGTACCTGACTGGTGACAAATGAGACTTACATCCACTCTGTAATAACAATGATACGTCAAGTAAGTTCGAAATGCAATCATACGTCAGGCTGGATCAAAAGCAAACCAAATGATGCTACGAATGTGACAATAATACGGTCGCCAACCTAATTAGGCATTAACTGAGTTTCTCCCCTGTATAAGTTTGTATATATTCATGAAAAACAACAGGTTGTAACACTGCATAATATAGTAGAATTTTAGAACGAGGAAATCTATTGAACTGATAGTTTGGCGTTCTGTACTGATATGGAAAATCATGAATACACAACACTACACTATAACGTTTACTACAAAACTTTATGCTGTCTATTAATCTGATTAAAATCGGGCATAGGTTACCCTAGAAATTGTACTTTCATGCCACACACAAAATGTCAATTTTGTTAAAGATAAAACACTGATAAATTTTGACTTTTATATTGACTTTAACGTTTGATGGTCAAACCAATTTAGAACACTTCAGAATTCAAATGAATGAAGGGGGGACCCTGAAACTGTTATGATCGCTGTTGGTTGGTTGGTTGTTTTGGGGAAGGAGACCAGACAGCGAGGGCATCGGTCTCATCGGATTAGGGAAGGACGGGGAAGGAAGTCGGCCGTGCCATTTCAAAGGAACCATCCCGGCATTTGCCTGGAGCGATTTAGGGAAATCACGGAAAACCTAAATCAGGATGGCCGGACGCGGGATTGAACCGTCGTCCTCCCGAACGCGAGTCCAGTGTCTAATATGATCGCTGTATTTAAAAAAATGATTACTGAATTTATTATTTATTCAAGATTTCCAGTATATAAGTTACTACTCTTTTCATCTTATTTACTGCTCATTTAAATGCCTTTAAATCTGTCTCGAAATAATAAACTTCATTACTATATCACTACTATACTACAGTTATCTTTCGACTTCGTTAGACCTTCGCTATTCGTTTACTGGTTCATTAACAAAACATTTCTTTAAACACCATTCTAATATAGCTAGTTCTGCAAATAATTATTATTAACACAATATTTAATTTTTATTTCGGGACACTCGGATTGCACACCGTTTGGAAAGGACTCTGTCTAGGTTAGTTGTGAGGATAATTAAATGATGGAAAAGTTCTGGTAAAATTTAAGTTATTATTCCACCAAACAAACACAGTTCACTCTCTGATCCATACGAATACAGTACTAAAAGTTTCAACCCGCTAGTATCGATGCGGCGGTTGGCGGGCGGCAAGATGGCGAGGCGCAGAGCACACATACAACCACAGCTATGGCTCTTGACGTATCGGCACCTTAATTCTTCTTAGCGTCGCCATACTTTTCCATTTAGTGCCTATGGAATTTTATCATGCTGTGTGGGCGTTGGAACAGCATACCCGAGGCTCAGTGAAGCTATGTCTTCCAGGAGAGCCTCCTCGCTCCAGAAGGTGTTGCTCAAACCAGTGCCAAACTCCAACCACTACTGTGCCCGTTGTGCCGTGCAGTGCCCGCGTGCATATTCCCGCGCTCGCCTGCCATCCACCTTATACCACTCCCTGACAGACCAGGTATTCACCCGAGGTTTTGCATTCTACATATCCCAACACACTGCCTACGTATGGACCAGACGCACAGTTACAATTTCAAACATCAACAGTTTCAACATTTGTTACATTTCAATCCTATTACAATATTACTTGATATTTGACAGAAACATTAATATTCACATTGAAACTTATTTACAGTTTTCTTAACATAATGGCATGAAACAAAAAAGAAATGAAATCAGAACGTCAATTACACAAGTTTATCGTAAAATCAGATGAAAAGAAATACTTATATGTACAACAGCACAGAGTCGTTGTTGTTACAACCTGTTTATTTAAAAGATGAGATAGAACATCTGCGGTCGACTTTCACGAAGGAAGGCTATTCTAGCAAAGAGATAGATCGACCACTTCGCTCTAAGCAGAGAATCAGGAGCAACGACGAACAACAGCCGCCCAACGGCAAGGTTTTTCTTCCACTCATTAGTAAGGTCAACGATCGTATTGGGAAAATGTTAAGCAAATATTGGGTGGAAACTTTTTTCAGACCACCAGGAAAATAAAGAACGCAGGACTTCCTTTGGCTATACCGGGGGTATATAAAATTCCTTGTAGCTGTGGACAGGTTTATATCGCTACCACAAAGAGAAGTGTTAACACCCGTCTTGTCGAACATAAGAGGAATTGCCGCCTGGGTCACACGGATGAATTGGCCGTAGCAGAACATGTTTACAAGGAAGGTTCAAACATGTTCAAATCTGGCTCTGAGCACTATAGGACTTAACTTCTGAGGTCATCAGTCCCCTAGAACTTAGAACTACTTAAACTTAACTAACCTAAGAACATCACACACACCCATGCCCGAGGCAGGATTCGAACCTGCGACCGTAGCGGTCGCGCAGCTTCAGACTGTTGCGCCTAGAACCCCTCGGCCACTTCGACCGTCCATGTTCAAATCTGTCAAATCTGTGTGGATTCCTAACGGACCAGACTGAGGAGGTCATCAGTCCCTAGACCAGGCTCATCCAAGAATTGAGAGAGAGAGAGAGAGAGAGAGAGAGAGACCGCACAGCACTGCTCTGCGCTGGACTGTCCAGCGGTCAGATCTAACGTAAACAAAATATTCTATTTTAGAATTAATTTTATGTAAGGGATATGGAGTCTCATTCTTACTGTTAGTAGTTACAAGTAAGTATTTTTTGTTATACGTCGTGCTACAATTTTTTGTATCCCTTTTCAGAGTTTAGAAATCGGATCCTTAGTTTGCTGTTTTGTACGTAATAATTTTAACTGACCAAGTTTGAAAACTTATTAAAATAGACTTAAGGTTATAAAGCTGTTTAATTCTTACAGTCAACATTGTTAAAGAAGACAATTAACATTTTATACGTTTTTCTTTTTCGAGGAAAGGATTGTGTCTAGGCTTGGTACAATATTCCGTGAGACTGCTAACCTTTAAGAATTGGTCAAATTTTTATCGCCAAGGAATGAACGGTTCTTAGTTTTAGCAAGCTTTAAAAGAGAGAAAAAGGGCTCACAAATATACGTGGAACCAAACATTGAGAGAACTTTGGCCGCATGCTTGTGCAAAAGAGGATATTTCTCTCGTGGAAGACAGCTGTAAAAGTCATCCAAAGTTTTACACATAAGAAAGCGGTCCTTCAGGCGGATATGGCACTGTAGGTCAATCAGCTCTAGTTGAAGCGCTTGTGAGACGTCCTCTGCCCGAAAGGAAAACGGGCGAACAAATATATCTATCGGCTGGCGTTCGGGCCGTCCGCACGGCCAGCTAAGCGGCACGGCTCGGCCGCTGCAGCAACATACGAATACGCCCGGGGCGATCGCGGGCGCTAGCGCCCCAGGGGCATAGTTTGGACGAGCCTGCCCTAGACTTACGCACTACTCAAACTAACTTACGCTAAGAACTACACAACACCCATGCCCGAGGGAGGACTCGAACCTCCGGCGGAAGAGGCCGCACAGTCCCTGACGTGACGCTTCCAACCGCCCGGCCACGCCGCGCGGCACCAGGAGAGAAATCATGAATTACAATTCAGCGAGACGAGAATCGTATCTAAAACCCTGCATTACAATGCGCGCATGTAGAGAGGGGGCCGGCCAGAGTGGCCGAGCGGTTCTAGGCGCTACAGTCTCGAACCGCGCGACCGCTATGGTCGCAGGTTCGAATCCTGCCTCGGGCATGGATGTGTGTGATGTCCTTAGGTTAGTTAGGTTTAAGTAGTTCTGAGTTCTAGGGGACTGATGACCTCAGAAGTTAAGTAGAGCCATTTTTTGTAGAGAGAGGCGATCGAGACTGATAAACACCGTAATAATTTTAACAGGAGAAAGAATAAAATTTGGATGGCAACGTTGCACCAGAAGCGTGACTATCGAATACTTTCAATCGAGAATGTTCGCATTACCAGACAGTATCACAGCCGACTCCACGTGACAGATAGTAGCACCCTTTGCACTGCCTACTATATAATCAGCGCTTCCTCGAGTGCTCTTTGCAGTTCGTCGCTTTACCTTGATGATGTCTCCTGCTTTCGGAGACGAAACGTCAGGGGAAAGTTTTATACATCAACCACGGCCTATCAGCCCGTAAGTTTAAAGTGAAGAAAATAAAGGCCGTAAAAGCCTACATTGTATGATGACACTATAAAATGTTATATTGTGACGTTCAGAGATTCTCTTACAAAGAAAGGTTAAAGTTAGAATGCAGACAGTTCGTAACTCTTTATTTATTTTGTACCTTCTCTGAATGTTACAAAATAATGAAGAGAAATCCTCTCTAACGTAATGTTTAACTATATAGATGCTGATCTGTATCGGTATTTTACATGTCTGAAATGAATGTAGTGCCCTCATTCATGGCAATTTGTGATTTGAAGGTGCGGAATGCTCTCAAACAATAACGATATTTCCCATGAAACTAATAGAAATCCACTGTACCTGTTCACATGATATCATGCCTGTTTTTATTATTAACTTCACGATTGTGTATTTAGAAATAAGTTTTACTACATGTCTTGTGTTATTTCATACTTCGTAACCTCTTATTATAAAGTAGACACCACTTGAATTATATCCCATTGTGGAACTTAGAAATGATAGTGTTCTTCCCGACATGTGAGTAGATTGTGTGAAACAGGCTGTTCTGTGATGACAGAATGGCATACGACACTACAGCACAAGAATTTACTGCTTTTGTGAATGATGGTTTGCTGGGTGTGGTCTTCTTCAAATATGGATAACAGAAATTTTACCCACCGGTCGGTAGAGGCGAGGTATGAAGAAAAACTGCCAGATGTCAGCACACAGATAGTATTTTTTTTTCGATGAATCTGTGGGATCGTATAGGATTCTCTATTAGGTGACATTAGGAGGTTCTAATACAAAGCATGCTTTCACGATTTGTTTTTTATGTTTTGCAAACACCAGCGGGCTATTTCATTTCATTGGAAAAACGGGACCTGTCACAGTGTACAAAGTAACAACGTCCTCTTGAATTATAGCTTGTTTTTGCCAAATGTAAAATGAGTGTGATTTTCGCAACAGATAGTTTCAAAGACTGTATTCTATAATGTTGTTTCATGTGCGAAATGTCTGTAACACACATGTGCGTGACAGTTTGTTGATGAACACTGATTTGAATGCTGCGACGCTCTCAAACCATCTAATTTTGTCCATCAAACTGGAAAAAAGCTCTTAGCATAGATGTTTCGTTAGACTGTATGTATCTTTCTTCAGAGTTCAAATTGTTCTTTTTTCCTTACTTTGATGAAAGTTTCGAAATACCGAGGACATTGCGCAGTGATCGGTAGTTTTTGCAGCAAGTCATTTTTTTTCGATTTTATGCAGGGCGGACATGTATAGGATGTGTGAGATAAGTTGATACATCAGTCAGATGTATCGCTATAGACCTCCGACCTCTGCAGTTTGCTGATTTGTAATCGGTGGTAGTGCAGTAGTTTTTTATTTTTCACGTCGTTGGATGTCAGAGAATAAGGGATGCAGAGAGGGAGGGAGGGAGAGAGAGAGAGAGAGAGAGAGGGGGGGGGGAATATGAACTGTATCCTGCAGTCGAACGCAAACACTATACTGATTTTTCTCATAAAAACAAAACAAATGGACTGCACCCATTTTCGTGGGAATAGAACAGTCATTATCGTCCAATTGTGTGTTTTTTTAATACATGCTCGCTTATAACAAGCTCATTGACGTTAAATACATCTATTGCACTGAAATGTCTCTCTCTCTCAGAAAGGCGTACACTTGGGGTGCTACTGGTGGTGTGGGAGTGTGTCCCATAGCCAGTCGCAACTGCTCTTTTAAACAAACAACATGCAGTCAGGACACCCGTCATCTATCTCGCTTTGTTCTGTGGCTTGCTGGAGTTTCGGCCTATTGTGTATATGTAGCTTTTGTCAGGATCGATACGCTGAGCACCGCCAGCCATGTGCTCAGCAGGAGACAGTTTCCATGGCTACAGCTGCAAAGACTGTACTCTCAGCTATGAAAGTTGGTGGTGGGTGGTGGATGGCGGTGGCGGTTGGCAGCAGACATTAGGAAAAGCGTACTGGAGAGTTCTCCAGAATTTTGTTGTTGTTCCAGGTGGGTTGACTAGTCTTTCTGAGAATTATTTTTAACCCTGTTCTTGCATCGTTTGTCCACCCGTGACTGATTTCGGCAGACTGGAGACAGTATGTCACTGCCACCAGATGGATTCTACAGGATAGAACAGGCTTGTACCCCTACCTATGGTGAGGAGACGGAGGGATGAGCGATGGTGGGAAGGGAGGTAAGACTGTCTCTAAGATGTTTAGTTTGTGACTACTCATCGAGGAGAACGCACATGAAGCTGCCACCACTCTTTCCCAGTGAGATCTTTTCGGGTCGGTTTTTGTGGTAGTTGTCTTCTTATAATGACTTTTTCAATTCCCAGTTCATGTGTTGCATTATGAATCGTTGTTTAAGAGTGGTGGTGTTTATCACAAGAATTTTGATGTGTTATTAGAACAGCGAAGCACTTTCCATCAGTTGTGGTAGCGTGTATTGGCCTTCCTAACACTTCAGTAATGGTTTGCTGTAGTAACCATTCTTACTATTTATCAGTGTACAAGTTACACAGCAGCTATACCAAGGTGATCTATCAGGGGCTGTGCAATAGGACGAAGCTGTCGACAAATAAAGACCCCACCATTTATTTGAATTTTGAGTACCAGGGTGTTTGTTGAGCGAGAGGCATCTGTAGTGAACTCCGACATCAAGCAGTGAGACTCATATGTGACTGGTAAAAAGGGATGGCTATGGGTGTGCAAAGTCGTCTCCTGCACTGTAGATTGACCGGCCATTTCAGAAATACGAATAGTTCCAGCACAGCAATAGTTCGCACCTCCTTCCATTCCTCGTTTAGGAGGGTATAGACACAGTTCTCAGCTGTGTGCTTACATGTAAAACATTTATTAAACTCCTCTCTGTCCAAATTGGAAATTTGCGGTAAGATCTGATGGGACCAAACTGCTGAGGTCATCGATCTCTATGCTTATGCACTACTTAATCTAACTTAAACTAACTTACGCTAATGGCAACACACTCACACACACACACACACACACACACACACACACACACACACACACACACACACCCATGCCCAAGGGAGGACTCGAACCTCCGACGGGGGTAGCCGCTCGGACCGTGACAAGACGCCTTAGAACGCGTGACTACCCCGCGGGGCCCTCTCTGTCCAACACAAACATCTCATCAGTTCAGCAAATTTCCCACCAAAAATAATGATAGTAACCTCCACACCAGCCTTTTTACTGCCAGTTCACAAGTGGAGCAGAGAGATTTATTTCGATTTGTAGATAAAGGGATCGTCCTATGTAGAGTTTCTATTTATTCTGAGTAAATCTGTTACTAGTGTCGTGTGGTGTTGTGAATTTTCTTCCCAGCAGGATAACACAAGTTGTATGACATCGTCAATTTTTGAGGTGTATTGTGATTTTAGATGCTTGTTGTGTAGTGCTATGCATATAAATGTGTAATTAGGCCTGACCTTTATGATTAATTGCGTAGTTAGGAGCGATATTTATTTCAGTTTCCCACCCAACATAAATAAAGAATACTAACCTAACCTTCCTCCCCTGCAGCTAGTGAGAGATTGACCGTTTCCCCATATAGGGGCTGTGAAATTGGTCTCTCCACCCAGAAGGACTGGAATTCGAGTCAGGGAAAGGGCACCTGCCATTTTGAATTTCTGGCCAGTTCCCAAGTTGGGGGTGGGGGGGTGGGGAGGGGAGATGGGATGGCACATCGGCAAACCCTTGGGACAAAGAAATTTCTGCTATTTTTGAAATTCCATCAAAATTTGAAATTCCCACTAAAATTCGAAATTCCCACCAATAGGACAAGTGAGGGATGGGGAGGTGGGGGGAGGAGAGTGGGAGGGGGCTGGAGGACATGTGCCAGCTGGTGAAAACCCATGATATAATCCAGGGCCGGGTGTTTAACTGACTGGTCAATTAATTATTTCGATATCAATTTGGTGGTACTGTCTTTACTCCAATACTTATGTCTACCCAAATTTAGGGCCACTCGCATTAGAGTGGCACTAGTAGCGACACTATGTGGATGCAAATAAGATTTATTTTGGATAGACACTATAAGGTCGTGCGTTGGTTACCTTTGAGACTGGATGTTATGAGTTGATGTTAGTGAAGAATGCCTTTAAGGCCACAGAGGCGCCATTATCAACACCTCACTGAGTTTGAATATGGTCACGTAATAGCTGAAAGTTCCTTCTGCGATATTGCAGCAATACTTGCCAGGAATGCAGCCAGTGCACATGACTGCTGGCAACAGTGATCACGATAATGTATGGTCGCAAGAAGACCAGCCTCTGGATGACCAAGTGACACTACCGAGAGGGAAGACCACTGTGTTTGGCATATGACTCTGGTGCATTTGCAGCAGCAGTTTGAACAGCTGTTGGCACAACAGTGACACAGTGAACTGTTAGAAATCAGTTATTTCAAGGACAGCTACATGCCAGGCGCCCTGCAGCGTGAGAACCCTTGAAACAAAACCACCGCCATTTGTGATTTCAGTGGTATCTGGCGAGAAGTCATTAGTGAACGGGATGGAGGTCTGTTGTGTTTTATGATGGAAGCTGGTTCTGTCTCAGAGAAGGGATGGCCGTGATTAGAAAGATGGCAGTTGTTGACCTGTAACCAACCTGTCTGCATGCTAAACACATTGGGCCTCCACCGGGAGTTCTGGTCCGGGGAGCGATTAAGTATGACAGCTGGAGAACTCTTGAGGTTTCCACGCATCCTAACTACAAATTCATGCGTCAGTCTTGTGAATAGACCTGTGCTGCCATTCATGAACAGCATTTCAGGGGCTGTTTTCCAACAACGTACCGCTGTTGTAACCCTACATCCTCAACAGGGTGTCGACATGTTGCTTTGACGCTCTCGATCAGCAAATCTGTCTCCAGTCGAGCACATGTGCGTCATCATCGGACGAGAACTTCAACGTCATCCACAAACAGCATTAACCATTCATATGTTGACCGACCGACCAAGTACAACAGACATGGAAGTCCACCCCACATGCAGTTTAAGTGTTACATCACAATAAAGATCTCATCAAAGCACCTTCTTCCTAACACCCTAAAATGGCGTTTGGTCAGTTCCTTTGCATATTGCTTTGTTTCATATTATTTTACATGTCGTATTCTGGAGCATTACGATTATATTTTTTCGGAGCAGATTATGGGAAATACTGTCTGTTAACACCTCGGAGAGGCTCGGAACCATATTTCCGAATTTTAAATATTGCAGTCTTCCTCGAAATTTGTGTATGTACATAACTGAATCAGTCGTAATAAAAATCAATAATTGGCAATAAGTATCACAGATTGTATTTTTCTAGTACAAAGCATGATGTATTATCTTCTTCCCGCTAAAATGGTGCTCGCTAAAGCGAAGCATTATTGGAAAACTTGTAAGAACGTCGGATAACTGCGCTTCGTTCCATTAACAACCAATATCGTAGCCCCAGATTGAAATGCCAACATCCTTTACTTGCTCCCTTTGTCAGTAAAGTTCCAGCACAGAGTTGTTTTTATTTCTGAGTTTGCAGTACTCAAAAGGAACAGATGTTGTTTTAATGTTACATAATATGTGTGCGTCCTTGAAATAACTTCTTCCATTTTCCCCCACAAACTCCTTAGATGATAGGGATTTGCTTAGCAGCACACTGCTGGGTTCTTGGCACATTAGATAAGATGACACACTGCAGGCTGATTGTGAGTAAAGAATGAACATTAAGTTCTATGTTAAGATCACGAAAACCCCTAGTGAAACTCGAACAATGATTAAGCAACCACATGCAGGCGAGGCACTTTCAAGAAGTCGTTTTTCCGAGAGGCAACAAAAGGTGTCGTAAAGGCACAGGGTTAGTGCAAGACGATCCGAGAGCCGGTCGCCCGTCTTCCGCACATACCGATGCAAATGTGGAGCGTGTAAGGCAGTTACTCCAAGAAGACCGTCATGTAACTGTGCGTACGTTGTCGGAAGAACTTAATTTGAAACCTGATAGATGACGCTTTCGCGCTCGTGTTGTTTGAAAAATTTCTCGAACAAGTAACTTCCAAAGTGCCTTCTTCTTTTGGTTATCTTGACGACGTAATCGTCTCCGGACAAACACTGGAACGTCACGTTAAAAATATGGATTGTCCTTTTCAAGTTTTATCTAAGGTGGGCCTCAATGTAACTTGCAGAAAAGTTCTTTTTTCAACACAGCGGTTGAATAATTAGGACATAAAATCGACGCCCATGCTTTTTATCATTAGACGAAACATTTGCAGGCAATTCAGCAATTTCCATCTTGGAATAATTTACGTGAGCTGCAAGATGTTCTTAGTAAATTGACTTTCTACGTAAAATTCATTCCTAATGCGGCGCAAACTGCTGCGCCCCTGAACCGCCTCAGACGTAAAAATGTTCCGTTCTGTTGTGGCGTAACAAGCTAGCTACGCCACACTGAGAAGGGAGCCGAAAGGCACGCGTACACACACGCCGACGAGCGTCAAATCTGGAACAGGATACGTTATGACTGCTATCAAGAAAATACGTAGCTTTGGAATATACTTAACTTTATTCTTTGTTGGTTTACAACGTTCTTCTTGAGACATTTATACGATAACTCTCAAACTAGGTAAGGCTAATGGCGCCTTGCTAGGTCGTAGCCATGGACTTAGCAGAAGGCTATTCTAACTGTCTCTCGGAAAATGAGAGGAAGGCTTCTTCCGTATTGTCGCTAGCAATGTCGTCCGTACAACTGGGGCGAGGGCTCGTCCGTATCTCGAGACCTGCCTTGTGGTGGCGCTCGGTCTGCGATCACACAGTGGCGACACGCGGGTCCGACATGTACTAAATGGACCGCGGCCGATTTAAGCTACCACCTAGCAAGTGTGGTGTCTGGCGGTGACACCACACGTTCCATTGGACAAAAGTTTGTGACTAAGCTTTTCAAAGGCTGAAAAATACGTTGCTTCGTCAACCTTGCCGTATGCGCTACGACCCGCTCCAACCAGCTGTGTTTGGAGTCGATGCCTCGTACCATGGCATTGGGGCAATTTTAACCCACAAAACTGGCAAAACAGAACACCCCCATCGTATTTACTTCCAAAACTTGGAACAGCGCTCATATTAATTATAGTCAGCTGCAGAAGGAAGCCCTGGCTATAGTATATGGTGTCACCTAATTTCATCATCATTACTATGGCAGAAAATTTACCTGGTCACGGAACACAAGCCTTTGGCTGCACTGTTTCGTCTGTCTACGTCTACATCTACATAGATACTCTGCAAATCACATTTAAGTGCCTGGTAGAGGGTTCATCGAACCACCTTCACAATTGTCTATTATTCCAATCTCGTACAGCGCGTGGGAAGAATGAACAGCTATATATTTCCGTACGAGCTCTTATTTCCCTTATTTTATAGTGGTGATTGTTTCTCCCTATGAGTGTCCGTGTCAACAAAATATTTTCGCATTCGGAGGAGAAAGTCGGTGATTGGAATTTTGTGAGAAGATTCCGCCGTAACGAAAAACGCCTTTTTTAAAATTATGTCCACGCCAAATCCTGTATCATTTCAGTGACACTCTCTCCCATATTTCTCGATAATACAAAACGTGCTGCCCTTCTTTGAATTTTATGAATGTACTCCGTCAATCCTATCTGGTAAGAATCCCAGACTGCGCAGCAGTATTCTAAAAGAGGACGGACAAGCGTAGTGTTGGCAGTCTCCTTAGTAGGTCTGTTTCATTTTCTAAGTGTCCTGCCAATAAAACGCAGTCTTTGGTTAGCCTTCCCCACAACATTTTGTATGTGTTCTTTCCAATTTAAGTTGTTCTTAATTGCAATACCTATGTATTTAGTTGAATTTACGGCTTTT
The DNA here is from genome assembly GCF_021461385.2 of Schistocerca piceifrons. Lineage (NCBI taxonomy): Eukaryota > Metazoa > Arthropoda > Insecta > Orthoptera > Acrididae > Schistocerca > Schistocerca piceifrons. The sequence goes on along the minus strand of NC_060149.1, from coordinate 832,543,282 downwards.
AGATTAGACTGATTTATCGTGTAACCGAAGTTTAACGAGTTCCTTTTAGCACTCATGTGGATGACCTCACACTTTTCGTTATTTAGGGTCAACTGCCACTTTTCGCAACATTCAGATATTTTTTCTAAATCGTTTTGCAGTTTGTTTTGATCTTCTGATGACTTTATTAGTCGATAAACGACAGCGTCATCTGCAAACAACCGAAGACGGCTGTCAGATTGTCTCTCAAATCGTTTATATAGATAAGGAACAGCAAAGGGCCTATAACACTACCTTGGGGAACGCCAGAAATCACTTCTTTTTTACTCGATGACTTTCCGTCAATTACTACGAACTGTGACCTCTCTGACAGGAAATCGCAAATCCAGTCACATAACTGAGACGATATTCCATAAGCACGCAATTTCACTACGAGCCGCTTGTGTGGTACAATGTCAAAAGCCTTCCGGAAATCCAGGAATACGGAATCGACCTGAAATCCCTTGTCAATAGCACTCAGCAATTCATGTGAATAAAGAGCTAGTTGTGTTTCACAGCAACGATGTTTTGTAAACCCATGTTGACTGTGTGTCAATAGACCGTTTTCTTCAAAATGATTCAAATGGCTCTGAGCACTATGGGACTTAACATCTGAGGTCATCAGTCCCCTAGAACTTGGAACTTCTTAAATGTAACTAACCTAAGGACATCACAAACATCCATGTCCGAGGCAGGATTCGAACCTGCGACCGTAGCGGTGGCACGGTTCCAGACTGTAGTGCCTAGAACCGCTCGGCCACCTCGGCCGACCCGTTTCCTTCGAGGTAATTCATAATGTTCGAACATAATATATGTTCTAAAATCCTGCTGCATATCGACGTTAACGATATGGGCCCGTAATTTAGTGGATTACTCCTACTACCTTTCTTGAATATTGGTGTGACCTGTGCAACTTTCCAGTGTTTGGATACGGATCTTTCGTTGAGCGAACGGTTGTATATGATTGTTAAGTATGGAGCTAATGCATCAGCATACTCCGAAAGGAACCTAATTGATATACAGTCTGGACCAGAAGACTTGCTTTTATTTGAGTTGCTTTACTACTCCGAGGATATTTACTTCTACGTTACTCATTTTGGCAGCTGTTTTCGATTCGAATTCTGGAATATTTACTTCATCTTCTTTTGTGAAGGCATTTCGGAAGGCTGTGTTTCATAGTTCTGCTCCGGCAGCACTGTCTTCGATAGTATCTCCATTGCTATCGCGCAGAGAAGGCATTGATTGTTTCTTGCCGCTAACATACTTCACATAAGACCAGAATCTCTTTGGATTTTCTGCCAGGTTTCGAGACAAAGTTTCGTTGTGGAAACTGTTATAGGCGTCGAAACAACATCCCGGCTGCAGGGCACAAAACCTTCAACGTCGATCGCTATTACTGTAAAATTACAAGTATCAAATTCTGTACCGCCAAACGGCGCAACACGCGAACCCCGAAACACTGTCCCGGTTACATGTTGGCACAGATACAGCATTCGACGTATCGGCAGCTTCTTCCTTACGTATTGATACTTCTGAATAGCAAGCACTGGGTTCTTTTCCTATTGATTCACGACGTATTGCACAAACCACGGAGTATGACTATCACTACGATTGTTAAAAAGTTACATTCACAAAAGTTGGCTGAACTCTAAGAAACGTATTCCCGACCCGTTAGTGCGAAGATATTTTGTGCCCCGCAACAGTTTATCTCTTCTGAATGATGTGATTCTGCTTCACAAGACTAACTAACAGACAGGAGTGTCAATCCATATTGAGGAACAGTTCGCACTAACCAGCTGGCCTGCGAAACATCGTAGGTGGCATGGATAAAATGAGCAGAACGTGTGCCGACACAATTTCGCGTTGTGCGGAAAATCAGGAAGCTTCGAAAAATGGTTCAAATGGCTCTGAGCACTATGGGACTTAACTTCTGAGGTCATCAGTCCCCTAGAACTTAGAACTACTTAAACCTAACTAACCTAAGGACATCACACAACACCCAGTCATCACGAGGCAGAGAAAATCCCTGACTCCCCGCCAGGAAGCTTCGAGCCAGGAATTTTTCTCCATTCTGATGGCAACGGCTCCACATAGACTTTGCTGGCACCTTTTGGCAAACACATTATCGTAGATGTCTGCAGCAAATACCATTTTGTTATCCCAGTGCATTCGACGAATGCCACCAGCATTATGAAGGTGCTCGTTTCCGTATTTTCTCTCGGAGGTTTACCACAAACAAATGTTTCTGACAATGGACTTCATTTTCCTTCCAAGGAATTTGTGCGATTCTGCAAACACAATGGAATACGTCATGTCAGGTTAGTACCACTCTGGCCACAGTCTAATGGTGAGGCCGATCGTTTCGTTCAAGCGTTCAAGACGCAGATGTAAATACTTTGAGCTTCACATTCACGTGAGGATACTTCTGAATTCATTTCGTACTTTGACTGGCATTTTCCTGACAGAACGTTTGCATGGGAGACGCTATCGGACCTTACTGCATTTGCTTCGTCGTTATCCTCTGCTCCAGACTTCACCACGAAGTTTCATGTGAGGGTGACATGTCAATATCGAGTGTGCAACAAGCCACATTTATGGGAATCCGACGTTGTTCTCAGATCAGCTGGCAGAGCAGCACAGGCACGTTTCGGCGCCACCAAAATCAGCTACGGCTCCGTGAGTTCAGTGATCTTGCCGTAGATCTAACTGTCTCAGATTTCTTCACCGCAAGATGTTCGGCATCGTGAAGCAGCTTCCTACGCAGCTTACTGAGCGGCCGTATCACCGTTAAAAGTCTCCCCCTGCCCACCTCCGACGCCGTTGCCGCCAACGCCGCAGACCGCCTCTCCTGTGGACATCGACGCCGTCACCGCCGGCACCCTCTGCAGCACTCTCCAAGAATCTACCTGTGCCCTCGAATGAGTGCGGCGCCTGGATTTCCATGCAGCTTCTCCAGCGCTCGGAAGACGCAATGTCGAGGTGCGGGTTCGTCTGCTTTTCCCCCAGCAAAGCAATCAGTCCCATCACTATCCATGCTACAGGCCTGCCCCAGTACCTCCCAAGTTGGATGGGGAGGGGTGTGGTATCGGACGCTATCCAGTCGGCCGCACTTTCAAATAAGCGCGCCGCCAGTTGCGCCCCAGCGACTCCTGCAGCCGCCACAGCGGCACGAGTGTGCCGCCGCTGCCAATGAGATGCAATCATCCCCTCTTCGGAGCTCCAGTGGCGGGTGTACTTAAGTTCGGACATTCATCTACATCTACGTGATTACTCTGCTATTCATAATAAAGTACCTGGCAGAGGGTTCAATGAGCCAACTTCATGCTGTCTCTCTACCGTTCCACTCTCGAACGGCACACGGCAAAACGAGCACTTAATTTTTTCTGTGCGAGCCCTGATTTCTCTTATTTTATCGTGATGATCATTTCCCCCTATGTAGGTGGGTTCCAACAGAATGTTTTCGCAATCGGAGGAGAAAACTGGTGATAGAAATTTCATGAGAAGATCCCGTCGCAACGAAAATCGCCTTTGTTTTAATGATTGCTACTCCGATTCACGTATCATGTCTGTGACACTATCTCCCCTATTTCGCGATAATACAAAACGAGCTGCCCTTCTTTGTACTTTTTCGATGTCATCCGTTAATCCCACCTGATGAGGATCCCACACCGTACAACAATACTCCAGAATAGGGCGGACAAGCGTAGTATAAGCAGTCTCTTTGGTAGACCTGTTGCGCCTTCTAAGTGTTCTGCCAGTGAATCGCAGTCTTTGGTTTGCTCTACTCACAATATTATCTATGTGATCTTTCATGCCCTGCTCCTTTTCTTTGATTGTGTGTGTTTGCCAGTTCAATAACATGTACAGATTTATAAATCTTTTGAGTATGTATATATTTCGACGTTCAAATCTGCTCTTAGCAACTGACGCTACAAATGCAGTAAAAAAAGTTTTGTATTATTTTTGCCGTCTTATGTAGAATAAATTAATATCTCAATTCTCTGTTGCCGGCCGCGGTGGCCGTGCGGTTCTAGGCGCTGCAGTCCGGACCAGCGGGACTGCTACGGTCGCAGGTTCGAATCTTGCCTCGGGCATGGATGTGTGTGATGTCCTTAGGTTAGTTAGGTTTAAGTAGTTCTAAGTTCTAGGGGACTGATGACCTAAGATGTTAAGTCCCATAGAGCTTAGAGCCATTTGAACCATTTTTTTTCAATTCTCTGTTCATGAATGGCATGTGTTCCTCTCTCCTGGATCCACCAAAGGACCACCCAGCTTGTAAAGCAAGACATAACAAACACCATGAGCATGTCTGCGCCCTTCCTCACCTGTAGTCGCTGTCCAACATGATGTGTAGTTTTGACAGCTTAATACATATTTCATTGTGGATAATCACGTTCGCAACCTTTTGCGTTTGAGTTCTCATGTACCGATTGGTGGCAAGCAAGTCGTTTTGTCGGTCGGTCCGTGGCTGTCCCCTGGTTGGGCTCCGACGGATCAAGTGTAGTTGGGCTCACCACCTGTCTCACCTAAGTGAACGAGGGCAGACCGACCTCCCTGGAGGCTTCTGAGTGCCGTTTTCTTTATTGTCCTTCTCACCGGTGTTTAATTGTCTGTTTATAATCTATCATAGCCAATGATTAAACAATTTTTTGCTTTTACTGGATTTTATGTATTTTTGAATTTTGAAAAATCAATTGTGGGCCTTCAGCCACTTAAATCCTGTTTCTAAAAAAAATTTTCGGCCTTCTGCCTTTGAAGGGTTATTGTAATTTATTTAAAATCTTGAAAATTGTATTGTGGGCCTACAGCCGTTTGTATAGCATCTTATTTATGTTTGTCTGTTCACCCTTGCCTTGAGGCTCTCAGCCTCGCTGTATATATATATATATATATATATATATATATACAGGGTGAGTCACCTAACGTTACCACTGGATATATTTCTTAAACCACATCAAATACTGACGAACAGATTCCACAGACCGAACGTGAGGAGAGGGGCCAGTGTAATTGTTTAATACAAACCATACAAAAATGCACGGAAGTATGTTTTTTAACACAAACTTACGTTTTTTTTAAATGGAACCACGTTAGTTTTGTTAGCACATCTGAACATATAAACAAATACGTAATCAGTGCCGTTTGTTGCATTGTAAAATGTTAATTACATCCGGAGATATTGTAACCTAAAGTTGACGCTTGAAACCTCCGTCGTTCAGTTGCGTGTTGTAACAAACACGGGCCACGGTCGGCGAGCAGCATCTGCAGGGACATGTTTACGATGACGACCGTGTTTCTCCTGATCTTACACCTCTGGACTTCTTTCTGTGGGGTACGTTAAAGGAGAATGTGTACCGTGATGTGCCTACGACCCCAGAGGATATGAAACAACGTATTGCGGCAGCCTGCGGCGACATTACACCAGATGTACTGCGGCGTGTACGACAATCATTACGCCAGAGATTGCAATTGTGTGCAGCAAATGATGGCCACCACATTGAACATCTATTGGCCTGACATGTCGGGACACACTCTATTCCACTCCGTAATTGAAAACGGAAACCACGTGAGTATGTGTACCTCACCCCTCATGGTAATGTACATGTGCGTCAGTGAGAAAGACCAATAAAAAGGTGTTAGCATGTGGACGTTATGTGCTGTTCCATTCTCTTCTGAAACTAAGGTCTATCACCGTTCCCTTTGGATCCCTACGTAATTCGGTGCTCTACGATACACACGATCGAACAGCGGAGGAGTGGTACTAAAGCGTCAACTTTAGGTTACAATATCTCCGGATGTAATTAACATTTTACAATGCAACAAACGGCATTGATTATGTATTTGTTTATATTTTCAGGTGTGCTAACAAAACTAACTGGGTTCCATTTAAAAAAACGTAGGTTTGTGTTAAAAAACATACATCCGTGCATTTTTTTATGGTTTGTATTAACCAATTACACTAGCCCCTCTCCTCACGTTCGGTCTGTGGAATCGATTCGTCAGTATTTGATGTGGTTTACGAAATATATCCAGCGGTAATGTTAGGTGACTCACCCTGTATATATACAGGGTGTTACAAAAAGGTACGGCCAAACTTTCAGGACAACATTCCTCACACACAAATAAAGAAAAGATGTTATGTGGACATGTGTCCGGAAACGCTTATTTTCCATGTTAGAGCTCATTTTATTACTTCACTTCAAATCACATTAATCATGGAATGGAAACACACAGCAACAGAACGTACCAGCGTGACTTCAAACACTTTGTTACAGGAAATGTTCAAAATGTCCTCCGTTAGCGAGGATACATGCATCCACCCTCCGTCACATGGAATCCCTGATGCGCTGATGCAGCCCTGGAGAATGGCGTATTGTATCACAGCCGTCCACAATACGAGCACGAAGAGTCTCTACATTTGGTACAGGGGCTGCGTAGACAAGAGCTTTCAAATGCCCCCATAAATGAAAGTCAAGAGGGTTGAGGTCAGGAGAGCGTGGAGGCCATGGAATTGGTCCGCCTCTACCAATCGATCGGTCACAGAATCTGTTGTTGAGAAGCGTACGAACACTTCGACTGAAATGTGCAGGAACTCCATCGTGCATGAACCACATGTTGTGTCGTACTTGTAAAGGCACATGTTCTAGCAGCACAGGTAGAGTATCCCGTATGAAATCATGATAACGTGCTCCATTGAGCGAAGGTGGAAGAACATGGGGCCCAATCAAGACATCACCAACAATGCCTGCCTAAACGTTCACAGAAAATCTGTGTTGATGACGTGATTGCACAACTGCGTGCGGATTCTCGTCAGCCCACACATGTTGATTGTGAAAATTTACAATTTGATCACGTTGGAATGAAGCCTCATCCGTAAAGAGAACATTTGCACTGAAATGAGGATTGACACATTGTTGGATGAACCATTCGCAGAAGTGTACCCGTCGAGGCCAATTAGCTGCTGACAGTGCCTGCACACGCTGTACATGGTACGGAAACAACTGGTTCTCCCGTAGCACTCTCCATACAGTGACGTGGTCAACGTTACCTTGTACAGCAGCAACTTCTCTGACGCTGACATTAGGGTTATCGTCAACTGCACAAAGAATAGCCTCGTCCATTGCAGGTGTCCTCGTCGTTCTAGGTCTTCCCCAGTCGCTAGTCATAGGCTGGAATGTTCCGTGCTCCCTAAGACGGCGATCAATTGCTTCGAACGTCTTCCTGTCGAGACACCTTCGTTCTGGAAATCTGTCTCGATACAAGCGTACCGCGCCACGGCTATTGCTCCCGTCTAATCCATACATCAAATGGGCATCTGCCAACTCCGCATTTGTAAACATTGCACTGACTGCAAAACCACGTTCGTGATGAACACTAACCTATTGATGCTACGTACTGATGTGCTTGATGCTAGTACTGTAGAGCAATGAGTCGCATGTCAACACAAGCACCGAAGTCAACATTACCTTCCTTCAATTGGGCCAACTGGCGGTGAATCGAGGAAGTACAGTACATACTGACGAAACTGAAATGAGCTCCAACATGGAAATTAAGCGTTTCCGGACACATGTCCACATAACATCTTTTCCTCATTTGTGTGTGAGGAATGTTTCTTGAAAGTTTGGCCGTACCTTTTTGTAACACCTTATCTGAAATTTTAACTGCATGTCTTTATCACTTGAAATTTATCTTGTTGCTTTAAGATTTCTTGTTTAGAGGCCTTCTGCAGTGAAATAATTGCCTTTTTTGAAACTCGTAGTTCTAAAGGTTCGGCTACGTGCCGTATTGGTTTAAAGGTGTTATTGAATTACAATAAATTACAATTTTGAGTGAACCTGACCACACCTTATTTGGCCCTTTCCACAATCCTAATCACCTGTTCTGCCCAGCGGGTTTAGCGGGCTTCTCACAAGTGTGCAAGTCGAAACTTTTCATCTCGTACGTGGCTCGCACTAGAATCCTGCAACAAACACCACCGACGTTCTAATTTACCATACTTTTAGTCTGTTACGTCAATAGGTATTATTCCATTCAAAAAATGTATATTTGCACAGAAAATACACTTTATAAGTATTATTACAATCTGTTTATTGGTTAACACTACGAGTCCCTGCCTTTAAGGGCGCTTGGGAGGCCACTAATAGCTTGAGGGGCATATCGCTTGACAGAGGGATGTGAAAGGCACGTCTGATCACTTCGAAGACTGGCTGCCTACTGCCAGGCCGCTCTGCGGCCCCCACGTGATCATACACAGCTCTCTTCTCGGTTGCTGGAGAGATTTTTAGAAGCGTTCCCTTGTCAGCGAAGCTTCACCTAAGCACCACCTCTTCAGCTTTAGTCCTTGTGGGAATAGCATACACGTTCACAAGGCGTGTGTTGGCGGCGATATCGGGTGACAGACGGTACCGAGCCAGCCCGTGCCTAACCACAGTTCTCCCTTGAAATACAGCTCGGCTATTGAAAGACCGAAACACTGAAAAATTAAAATTTTTTATTGAAATAAACATTTTACCACTCAATCTGTAACCCACCTTGCACATTCCATTCTCACTCTTCAGGAGAAGGTTACTGATCTCAAAATTGCAAAGATGGTATTTGAGTGATTGAAAATGCTCCTTTGGAAGTGTAGCGCTTGCTACGAGGTACCACGTAATTTAAAAACTTCTTAATGCGGTAAAGAGCGTAAGGACACAAATTCTTATCTTTAGGAAAGTAGTACAATAAGTGATGATTCTTATTGGCTAATTTTTATTAACAACAATGGAAAGATATGTGACCAGTTGGGGTGGCGTGGCGACGCGCTGGCATAGTGGCGTGCAGACGAATCCAGGTGCAGCGAATGTGTACTGAGAAGGCAAGGACAGTGCGAGGTCAGCCAAGGTGCATCAGCCGGGCAGCGGCTACGCTGGTGCGTTGGTGTCCTGAGCGCAGTAATGGAGTATTATGGTCGGTAACGACAGTGCTGAGGCTGCCGGTGATGATAGACAGGCGTCGCTGTCTGGTCTAGTCGGCTAGGGGAGGATCTAACACTCCATCAAAGTCACGTATCAGTGGTGGCTCGTGGGGGTATTTCTATACAACAGGGGGGTATAATGCAATTGGTAATATTCGTGTTGTGACCGGACGAAAATACCTCCATCCAGCCGTAACTGTGGGTTCTTGATTGCTCTGGGGGAAGGCTCATCAAACTAGAACACGTGAAATACTAGTTCACTTTATTACATAAATGAATTTACTTAATTCTGACACAGTTGTTTGTCACAGGATCGCTTGATAATTTACAGCTGTCATTGACTATGAAAGCATGACTTGTTGCACTTATTACTAACTGTTTTCTTGAGGTACAATGTTCAGTATTTACAATAGTACAAGTTAATCTGACACTTTAACAACTCATTGGATCTACACTGTGATATCGACTGCTGTAGATGAGGCCTCGAACTGGGGTGAGTGAGCTCTTACGTGCTTGACACTATATGCATTGATCTCAGCATGGTGAGAATGGGGGCGTGGTCTTCAGTAGCGCCTCCCACACATCATTGCGGTTGCGACGAGACCACGCTAAAGTCTGTGATATCGATTCGCATTGCCGACTACGGTATGGTACCGCGATCTCTGGACAACGTCGCTATTCATCACTTTTCCTGTGAACTTCATGGTTTGTTTTATGAAAGTTATAATGTCAGAAATTATAGATAGATAGATTACAGACTGATTATTCATCCATAATGATCTGATCTATTCGAATAAACCTTAAAATATTGTTTTTTTTCTTAAACTTAATTCACGTACTTCCCAATGAGGCTAATATTTAATGGGACATCCCAAGTTGTTGGTTTGGCCCACGACCAAGTAAAATATAATGCTCCCCTATATAACAAAAGTGAAACAAACTAATACATATAAACATTTTATCTACTAATGCTGAGACATAAAGAAGTGCCATGCCTGAATAGCACCGTATTCAAAATGCCTTTCAATATGATAGTTCCCCGACGGCTTTTGCTTGGGCACAGCTGATTTTGACGATCTGAAATCGCTGATAATATCCTCGTCCACTGGGGATAACCAGTCTATGCATGTATTACTCAATTACTGCATATTCCACTCAGTTATGTGCGCGGTGGCTCGATGAAATGTAATTTGCCCTTCATCAGTGAATTGCAGAAGGCTAGGCTTCTACAGCTGGAAATGATACCGAATGCAGTAAGTTGTTCTATGCTTTAGTTTCTCAACAAAAAAAAAAAAAAAAAAAAAAAAAAAATTGCAATTTCACAATTCTCGACACTAGTGTGGAATGATACAGTAGGATATGTGTAACAATTTGTGTGAATGCACACTTGAAACTTAGTGAGCGATATCACAGAATATGCTTGTCGATCCTTGCTAACAATCAGGATGTCCTTTGTTTGCCAAACAATATATGTCTGAGGAGTTGCCCAAACTCGCAACTGGCGTCAATAACGAGCAGAGAAATCATTTAGAAACCGTTTATAAAGACAGTGCAACTGTGGTTCACATCAATTTGACAGTACTCGTGAAAAAAGTAAAGGAGAACACAATATTGTTGAGTTCCCTGTGAAAGCAGTGGCTGGCAAAGAAAACGCGAGTTTCGACCATTACAACAAATGAAATATAAACACTGATCTCAGAAGGCATTGTTCTCTGTATAACGCTAGGTAACTCATGACCACGAAACGCTCAATTTATTGACGATATTACTTCATTTTTTCATATTTCCATTCTTCCTCTTCACTTATTCAAAACTAAATCTATCATCTTTATCATTCTTAACTATGATAAATGAAAAAGAAACTTTTGACATGTGGGGAAAAATTACAAAGTAGTAATTAAGGTAAGTGGAAGGATGCATATAATTACCAGCCAATTTCGCCGACATCAGTTTGTTGTAGAGTCATGGAATATATTTTGTGTTCAGACATAATGACCTTTCTAGACTCTGAGAAGCTCATCTGCAGAAACCAAGACGGTTTTAGGAAACAGAGGTCATGCGAGAAACAGCTGGTCCTCTTTGTGCATGATACACAACAGGCTCTAGATACGGGCTCCCAGGTTGATGCCATATTTCTCGACTTTCGAAAGGCGTTCGACTCACTTCCGCACTGTCGCTTGCTCCAAAAAGTGCACGCTTACAGTCTATCCGATGACATATGCGGTTGGACAGAAAGTTTCCTAACGGACAGAGAGCAGTATGTCGTCCTGAATGGGGTGAGTTCAACAGAAACAAGCGTAACTTCAGGTATGCCCCAGGGCAGCGTAATAGGTCCGCTGCTTTTTTCGCTTTGCATAAACGGTCTGGTTGATGTTATTGACAGCGGTATTAGACTGTTTGCCGATGCTGTTCTAGTCTACAGGAAAGTAGAATCACACGAAAGCTGTGAACAAATCAATGAGGATTTGCAGAAAATAAATGCTTGGTGTAATGACTGGCAGTTATCTCTCAATATTAGTAAGTGTAACCTACTGGGTATATCAAGGCGAAAATCCCCATTAATGTACGAGCACAAAATAAATGCCCAGTCTTTGGAAGCGGTAACATCCCGCAAGTATCTGGGTGTGACTATTCGAAATTATCTCAAATGGAATAATCAGATTACACCAGTAACGGGCAAGGAAAACTCTAGACTGCGGTTTATTGGTAGAATCCTGAAGTAATGCAGTCCTTCAATAAAGGAAATTGCTTACAATACGTTAGTTCGTGCAGTCTTAGAGTGTTGTTCGTCTGTATGGGACCCTTACCAGTTGGGTCTGATTCAAGAGATTACGAAGGTCCAAAGAAGAGCGGCAAGATTCGTGACTGGTACATATAGCCATCGCGAGAGCGTTTCAAATCTCATAGAAAGTTTGACATGGAACACACTTGCAGATAGACGACGCGCTAAACAGAAGGGGCCGCTCACTAAATTCCGAAATCCGATCTTCGTCGAGCAGTTAGAGCGTATATTATTACCACCAACTTTCAAATCGCGCGATGATCACCATTCAAAGATAAGGGAAATTAGAGCTCGTACTGAGGCGTTCAGACAGTTGTTTTTGCCTCGCGCGATCCGCGAGTGGATCAGAGGGGGGAAAATATGACTTTGGTGCGAATTGTGTCCTCCGTCACACACCGCTTGGTGGCTAACGGAATATATATGTAGATATGTAGGTGCAGATATGTACAGAGTAAAAATAAATTTATGTTATGTAACATGTTATCTCTTAAATAGGAGACATTAGGTGAACATGAAATGAGAATATTGATACATGATATTATGCCTAAATGTGACACAGATCAACACTGAAAACACACACCTAGAACTTGAAACCATCTGTGCGGACCAGCTACATGTAACTGGAGAAAACAGCAAGTAATAGCAGGTAATGGATAAAGAGAACACTTTATCACATGGCATTATCGACAAACATTTGACAGTTGATGGAAAATAAGTTAAAATATTAATATTGTATGGAATACTGTGGAACCACATCTTCTCATTTAATAAACACTTACACTAAGAATGCAATTGCGTACTAAGCTTACTTAAAAAACATTACAAATGAGTACATTTAAGGTAATAAACTGAGTTGCAATCATGATGGTACGTAATGACAAAATCACAAAGAAAACACTATATTGTATGAGATCGCTGCTGCAGAAGAAGAGTATTAAGCAAAACAAAGTAAATGACTGCAATAAGAAAAATTTTAATTAACAGGTGGTAACAGAAACTGGTAACATATAGAACGCATTCTCTTGGTCATAACAGGCTAAAGACTGGATTGAATATAAATAATGGTATGCCGCATAAAAAGAGTTAATTAGGTGAAGTAGATTTCCGCAACACTTCATGATGTTGAATGCTTATACAGGTGAGGGATTGTCCCACAAATGAAGTTAATAGTGTTGAAAGGAGATTTATACGGCCACAGGCAAGTCGGCCAAAAGGTGATCTGTTGTGGGAGAGTTTGTTAAAGACGACGTCTAAGTCGGCCAATTACGTAAGAACTATCGAGGTATTAAGAGCTTTAAGGCGATGTGATTTCCACCAATATTGAAGGATATATTACGGGTAAACATACACATTTAGATAAATACAAAATACAAAAATATCAACAAAGGCCACAAATGAGATTAGATTTGGTACGTAACAGATATTCAGTTTCATGTCGTCATACATAAACCACATATAGAAATGTAATGTACTTAAGAGAGCTCACAATTACACCACAAAAAGGACTGACTCGGCCCCAAAATGCACTTAGCCTGATGAGAAGTCTCAATCTTTCATAAGAAAAGGTTTTATTGACACTGGAGATAATACACGGCGAATACTCTTGAGATGTTGCGTCGTGGACACACACAGACGAACAGCAGTAACTAGCCGTTCCACAAAGATTAAGGTAAGAAACATAGATAAATATATAACAGGGTTGGGATGGTAAAGAGAGATGAAAGATAATGAGAACATAAGGAATGAACCTTTAACTGTGGAATGAAAACAGTAACAAAGTAGATTGGCAACTGACTTTTCACTTAGTTTATGTAAAAAAAATGAGACAGTGATTTGACCGGCAGAAAGACTATGGATCACATTAGTATGTTTAAATAATAGAAAACACTACTTGCTGTTACGACAAAATACAATGACTACATATAAGAAACTAGTAAAACATGACAGATGCGCCAAAAGACGATGTTTGTAATTACCTATGACAGAGACTCATAACATCAACGAATAATATAATGTAAAAATAAATTTGGTATCAGTGTGACACAAACCCTAATTAATTCAGTGAAACTCAGTCGTAATCGCAGCCACACATCTCCTACATAAATACACAGATCTGCTAATACTTTTTTATTGGAGGCACAAATATTTCGGCGTTTCAAGCAGAAAAAGTAATTGTTATAATGTATAAACAAAACAATATGGGATAATTATATGTACTTTCAGAAATTTAAAAACGTATGTAAGTAAAATAGTTACAATCAGAGAGGAACAAATCCACTGCAACAATTAGTTGTGCTGCTGCCATTGCTAGTGTTGGGTTACCATGGCTCAATTGTGTACACAATGGAAGGTACCCCAGTTTATCAACGCATGCCTCAAATGTGTTACATTTGATGCTGCGGCCATTGCCAGTAAGTGTTGCGTGACAATGGCTAGTAGCTATACACAACAAAATACACTCCAACCTATCAAGGCATGTCTCAAGTGTGCAACATATGGCGCTTCTACCATTGCCATTGTATGTTATGTTAACATAGCTACGACATTTGTATATATAGAATATATCCCAACTTGTGAAGGCATTCTTCAAGTGCATAAGATGTGTTGCTACCATTATTGCCACCATGTGTAGCATTGCCATGGCTATGGGCTGTGACAACAGGCCATAACATACATCATCAAGGCATGCCTTAATTGTGTTACACATGGTGCTGTCGCCAAAGTCATTGTGTGCTGCATTACCACAGCTGCAAGCTGGGCACAATGCAAGGTACCCCAAATTATCAATGCATGCATCAAGTGTGGTATATCTGAATTTGCTCCCATTACTACTGTGTGTTGCATTACCACAGCTGTGAGCTGTCCTCAATGGAAGGTACACCACCGTATGAAGGCATGCCTCAAGTGCATTTAATGTGGTCCTGCTGAAATTGCCAGTGAGTGTTGCATTACTGTGGCAGAGTACTGTACACATCAGAAGGTACGACAGCTTATCAAAGCATGCCTCAAGTGTGTTACATGTGGTGCTACCACCATTACCAGTGTGTGTTGCACTATCATGGCTATGAGCTGCACACAACTGCAGGTACACCAACTTTACTAGGCATCCTTTACATGAGTTACATGTTGTTCTGCTCCCAGTGGCAGTGTGTCTTTTGCTTTCCCCCATCTGTGTGCTGTTCACAACGGAAGGCAACTCATCCTACCAAGACATTCTTCAATTTTGTTATTCTAATTCACTGTAATCAGCAGTGTGTGTTATTGAATTTGTGAGCAATACACAATGGAAGGTACCCCAGCTTGCAAACGCATGCCTCAAGTGTGTTACATATGATGCTGTGTCTTTGCCACTGTGTGTTGTGTTAACACAGCTGCTATTTGTACACAATGTAATGTACCTCATCTTATTAATGGATGCCTCAAGTATGTTACATTTAATGTTGCCATAAATACCAGTGTGTGTTGTATTAAGAAGTCTGCAACCTGTTCACAGTGGAATGTACCACAGCTTGTGAATCAAGTCCATTACACTGCAAGAGTGTGTTCTACTACCGCAATTGCAAGCTGTCAGTGTGTTTGACATTGTAATGGCTTTCAGGTGTACACAATTGGATGTACCCAAGCTTATCAAGGCATGTCTCATGTTTGTTGCGAGTAATGCTGCCACTAATGCTAGTGTGTGTTGCATTACCACAGCTGTGAACCGTACAAAACGCAAGATATGCCAACTTATCAGCACACGAATTAAGTGATAATGTATGGAAAGTTCTGGTTCAGAATAACGAATTATTTAGGAATAAATCACATGACTCATCTAAAGGCAGAAGCACTGTGTCATCGACAGATACGCACACAAAATGTACAGAGCTTTATCTCGCTTCCTCTCCCCCCCCCCCCCGAACCCGTCCCTGCCTCCCATCTCTCTCCATCCCTCATCCCACTCCAAACCGCACCCCAACCATCTCCAGTACACTCACTGTGGGCCAAGAAAGAGCTGGCAATCGAATGAGCACAGCGTGAGGAGATGGGCATGTGCATATGAGTGAGTCGAGTGTGTGTGTGTGTGTGTGTGTGTGTGTGTGTGTGTGTGTGTGTGTGTGTGTGTGTGCGCACGTGCATGTTTCTCCTACAGCTTGAGAACAGAATCTCATTCTGAAAGCTAGCGAAGTAAAGCTCTGTACCTTTTGCGTGTGTATCTGTTGACGACACTGCACTTCTTCATTTAGGTGAGTCATCTCCTTTATTCCTAAATAATTCATGAATTTAGTGAGTTGCACTTGCTGCTACTGCCATAGCCAGTGTGTACTTTGTCACCACACCTTTGAGCTGTGCACTGCAGAAGGCACCCCAGCTTCTCAAGGCATGCACCAAATGTGTTATATGTGGTGCTACTGCCGTTGGTAGCACATGTTGCATTACCACAGTTGTTAGCAGCATACAACAGAAGTACCCCACATTATCATTGCATGCCTCAAGTGTGTTACATATGAAGCAACTACCATTGCAAGCGTGTGATAATCTCCATGTTTGCTATCTGTACTCAGTGGAACATACCCCACCTTATTGAAGCACGTCTCAAGTGTGTTATACGCTCCTGGAAATTGAAATAAGAACACTGTGAATTCATTGTCCCAGGAAGGGGAAACTTTATTGACACATTCCTGGGGTCAGATACATCACATGATCACACTGACAGAACCACAGGCACATAGACACAGGCAACAGAGCATGCACAATGTCGGCACTAGTACAGTGTATATCCACCTTTCGCAGCAATGCAGGCTGCTATTCTCCCATGGAGACGATCGTAGAGATGCTGGATGTAGTCCTGTGGAACGGCTTGCCATGCCATTTCCACCTGGCGCCTCAGTTGGACCAGCGTTCGTGCTGGACGTGCAGACCGCGTGAGACGACGCTTCATCCAGTCCCAAACATGCTCAATGGGGGACAGATCCGGAGATCTTGCTGGCCAGGGTAGTTGACTTACACCTTCTAGAGCACGTTGGGTGGCACGGGATACATGCGGACGTGCATTGTCCTGTTGGAACAGCAAGATCCCTTGCCGGTCTAGGAATGGTAGAACGATGGGTTCGATGACGGTTTGGATGTACCGTGCACTATTCAGTGTCCCCTCGATGATCACCAGTGGTGTACGGCCAGTGTAGGAGATCGCTCCCCACACCATGATGCCGGGTGTTGGCCCTGTGTGCCTCGGTCGTATGCAGTCCTGATTGTGGCGCTCACCTGCACGGCGCCAAACACGCATACGACCATCATTGGCACCAAGGCAGAAGCGACTCTCATCGCTGAAGACGACACGTCTCCATTCGTCCCTCCATTCACGCCTGTCGCGACACCACTGGAGGCGGGCTGCACGATGTTGGAGCGTGAGCAGAAGACGGCCTAACGGTGTGCCGGACCGTAGCCCAGCTTCATGGAGACGGTTGCGAATGGTCCTCGCCGATACCCCAGGAGCAATAGTGTCCCTAATTTGCTGGGAAGTGGCGGTGCGGTCCCCTACGGCACTGCGTAGGATCCTACGGTCTTGGCGTGCATCCGTGCGTCGCTGCGGTCCGGTCCCAGGTCGACGGGCACGTGCGCCTTCCGCCGACCACTGGCGACAACATCGATGTAATGTGGAGACCTCACGCCCCACGTGTTGAGCAATTCGGCGGTACGTCCACCCGGCCTCCCGCATGCCCACTATACGCCCTCGCTCAAAGTCCGTCAACTGCACATACGGTTCACGTCCACGCTGTCGCGGCATGCTACCAGTGTTAAAGACTGCGATGGAGCTCCGTATGCCACGGCAAACTGGCTGACACTGACGGCGGCGGTGCACAAATGCTGCGCAGCTAGCGCCATTCGACGGCCAACACCGCGGTTCCTGGTGTGTCCGCTGTGCCGTGCGTGTGATCATTGCTTGTACAGCCCTCTCGCAGTGTCCGGAGCAAGTATGGTGGGTCTGACACACCGGTGTCAATGTGTTCTTTTTTCCATTTCCAGGAGTGTATGTGGTGCTACCATCATTGGCAGTGTGTGTTACATTACCATAGCTGGGATATGTTTACAACTGAGGGTACACCTGCTTATCAAGGGATACCTCTAGTGTGTTGCATATGGTGCTTCTGCCGTTGACAGTGTGTACTGCATTACCATGACTGCGATCAGTACACAGTAGAAGACACCCTACCCAATCAATGCATGTCTCAAATGTGTTCCATGTGGTGCTTCCAACATTACCAGTGAATGTTGCGTTAACAGGGCTGCAAACTGTGTATCACAAAGAATACGACAGCTTTTCAAGGCATGCCTCAAGTGTGTTACATGTGCTGCTGCCGCCATTGCCACTGTGTGTTGTATTACGGCGGCTGCGAGCTGTGCAGTGGAAGGTATACCAGATTATCAAGACTCATCAAATGTAAGTTACATGTGGTGATACTGCCACTGCCAGTATGTGTCTCCAGAGCTCGAGTTGTACTCAAGCGAGGGTACCCGAGCTTATCAATACACGCAAATAGTTTAATCGATTTTGTATGGTTTTTAATGAAAAAGTGGAAAATATTTATGAAATTATGTAATGTTTCGAAAACTTTTACCATAATGATAATTTCTACTGAAATCAATATGTGAATCACACCATAGCCTAGTATTTTGTCTTAACATGCTCTCTGCAGAGCCTGATATTTTATTTTTAAAATCTGCACTGCACTATTAAAAGAAAATTATTTTCGGTCAAGGCCTTTTACTAAACTGTTCGTCTTTATTTAAATTACGGAAGTATCGAACGTTTCCTTTTTATTTT
This sequence comes from Schistocerca piceifrons, assembly GCF_021461385.2. Classification (NCBI taxonomy): domain Eukaryota; kingdom Metazoa; phylum Arthropoda; class Insecta; order Orthoptera; family Acrididae; genus Schistocerca; species Schistocerca piceifrons. Next base: position 832,524,724 of record NC_060149.1, on the reverse strand, counting down.
GCAGCACAATAAAGAACAGGGTATGTCTCCAAAACTTCTCCAGACATGGAATTCGCCTATCGGAAAGATTGCTTCGTAGGAGGAAAATAATTTTTCCACGTCATTCCTTGAGAGATGTCGTCCGAAGTGTTGCCTTCTCTTCCGCTGTGGATATTGCTAATAGCACCAAAAGTCGAATAGCCAAGATTTCTAGCCAAAATCGCTTCGAATTTATTCACTGCCCTTTGACCAGTATCACATTTAATTTCAGTCATCTTCCATTGGTCATTCTTAACTATTTCTAACGATTTCTGTAAAGACAGCCCGGTAGATTTAATTCTTCAGTGGCACTGGCAAGGAAGCCAAAATTGCTATGGATGAATGCCTGAGCATTTTCTGGTTTTCGTTTCAGTAAAAGCGTTTTGTGCCTTTCGTGTTGAAACTGAAGAAGCTCTCGGAAATGGATCATTTACAGATTTCAAGGATTTAAAATATTCATTACAAAAACCAACGACTTCAATCGTTGTACACCACCGCGGTAGGACAGGCTCAGGTGGCAACGTTAGGATTGGCAGGACTTCTCCATAAAGCGACACACGGTGCGTGACTTTCTTTGTGTATGAAATTATTTTGCTTACTTCGTCGACGATACGTTGCAGTGCATTGGCCAGACGAGTGAAGTGGATTAAATACTGATAGAATACGTTGAGGGCAGTTGCCCCCTTTAGTATGTACGCTGTAGCAGCAGGATGCATAAAAAAGTTTTTCTTCTTGGTTTCCATCAAGAAACAGCACATTAAGGTTATCAGTCACAAAACGAGCTAGTGTTGAATCAGTTGTGTGTTCCAGCACTTTTCAGGACCTCATTTCTGGCTTTGAGCGCTCTACTCCATTGAGTTTGACAACTGTGATACTGTATTTCCAATTAAGCTTCCACATACCTCTGATGTTTCCATATGCTGCGATTAATTATATAACACCGAGTTCTTTTCAGAGTCTCTTCATATCAAAGTTTCTTTCATCTGCGTCAGTGACATGTGCTCCTTAGACGATTGCACTACGTTGTTCCCTGCCCCTCGCTGCATATGTGTTGCGGAAGTTGGGACTTTATAGTGTACCAGATTTCCTTACTGCACGTTCGACGTAGAGCAGTCTCTACATTAGTTATGAATGCGTCGTCCGTCGTAATATAAGATCGTAATTTAGACGATGATTTTGATGCAGCAAGAAACGTCCTCAACAGAAAGTCCAAAGAAGTGCAATTAAGTAAACTTTTCTTGGGTCGCACGCTCACTAATCCAGAATCGGTATAAATCGCAAGTAATTGGAAAACTTCGGACTTGTAGTCTTGTTTGCGCCACTTTCAGTCTTGACAACACGCGAAGCTCTTTCCTACACAAGGTGTTGCTACCCAGGGCCGTGACGAGTACGTGGCGAGTTATGGTGCAGTCACAGAGGGAGCGCTAAAACTAGAGCGAGCAGAAAGGTGGATTTATGTGGTCTCCTGTCTCTAATTTTTCTGCACCCAACTTTTGCTTCGTACTGCTTCTCCCGTGTGAATAAAGATTTCAAGAATAAGCATTCAGCGGCTGATTATCAATATTCCTGGAATTGTTAGTCGATGGGCATATAGGCAGCTATTCAGTAATAAACCAAGTTGAGCCACCTTGTAAACATATGTAATCAGGACAGTTTCCAAACTCTTTGTTATATCCTTTTCTCTGCAAATGTAGTTAACAACTTTTGCACTGTTAATAATTTATGAGGAGCAAACAGAATCTTCACATCATTCTAAAACTAATGTACAGAACAGTATCTGACATTTTACAGCTTTTTAATAGAATTATTAATTTATTTCCTACAATGACACGTTTAAGTTGTTGTCTGCCATATTTTTCCTTAATATTTTTCATTTAATTAACATTTTTCAATAATGATTCACGTACAAAATTATAAAATTTCGTAAATCTAGACAGAAGAGATTGCAGAAAGGAGGATGGGAGGCAGATCTGGCAATTTTGCCAGGATACAGGATCATCTCGGTATGGTTATGTTATTATCGAATCTGCTTTGCTTTTGAGAAGTGAAATTTCGAAACTTATAAAATTTAGCAGAGTCACCTCCTCCACAATCCCACTGGAAGTTTTATTAACCACGTTTTATTGCACTATAGTATGATATTTAAGGGTCGTTTACTTCCCGGTTTCAACTTTTGTGGTTCCGATTCGAATGTTTTTCTGGCGTCTGGCGTATTGAGGGAAAGAAGGGTAAAAAGCAATCATGCGTAATTTTTAAAGCACTTACACTCCTGGAAATTGAAATAAGAACACCGTGAATTCATTGTCCCAGGAAGGGGAAACTGTATTGACACATTCCTGGGGTCAGATACATCACATGATCACACTGACAGAACCACAGGCACATAGACACAGGCAACAGAGCATGCACAATGTCGGCACTAGTACAGTGTATATCCACCTTTCGCAGCAATGCAGGCTGCTATTCTCCCATGGAGACGATCGTAGAGATGCTGGATGTAGTCCTGTGGAACGGCTTGCCATGCCATTTCCACCTGGCGCCTCAGTTGGACCAGCGTTCGTGCTGGACGTGCAGACCGCGTGAGACGACGCTTCATCCAGTCCCAAACATGCTCAATGGGGGACAGATCCGGAGATCTTGCTGGCCAGGGTAGTTGACTTACACCTTCTAGAGCACGTTGGGTGGCACGGGATACATGCGGACGTGCATTGTCCTGTTGGAACAGCAAGTTCCCTTGCCGGTCTAGGAATGGCAGAACGATGGGTTCGATGACGGTTTGGATGTACCGTGCACTATTCAGTGTCCCCTCGACGATCACCAGTGGTGTACGGCCAGTGTAGGAGATCGCTCCCCACACCATGATGCCGGGTGTTGGCCCTGTGTGCCTCGGTCGTATGCAGTCCTGATTGTGGCGCTCACCTGCACGGCGCCAAACACGCATACGACCATCATTGGCACCAAGGCAGAAGCGACTCTCATCGCTGAAGACGACACGTCTCCATTCGTCCCTCCATTCACGCCTGTCGCGACACCACTGGAGGCGGGCTGCACGATGTTGGGGCGTGAGCGGAAGACGGCCTAACGGTGTGCGGGACCGTAACCCAGCTTCATGGAGACGGTTGCGAATGGTCCTCGCCGATGCCCCAGGAGCAACAGTGTCCCTAATTTGCTGGGAAGTGGCGGTGCGGTCCCCTACGGCACTGCGTAGGATCCTACGGTCTTGGCGTGCATCCGTGCGTCGCTGCGGTCCGGTGCCAGGTCGACGGGCACGTGCACCTTCCGCCGACCACTGGCGACAACATCGATGTACTGTGGAGACCTCACGCCCCACGTGTTGAGCAATTCGGCGGTACGTCCACCCGGCCTCCCGCATGCCCACTATACGCTCTCGCTCAAAGTCCGTCAACTGCACATACGGGTCACGTCCACGCTGTCGCGGCATGCTATCAGTGTTAAAGACTGCGATGGAGCTCCGTATGCCACGGCAAACTGGCTGACACTGACGGCGGCGGTGCACAAATGCTGCGCAGCTAGCGCCATTCGACGGCCAACACCGCGGTTCCTGGTGTGTCCGCCGTGCCGTGCGTGTGATCATTGCTTGTACAGCCCTCTCGCAGTGTCCGGAGCAAGTATGGTGGATCTGGCACACCGGTGTCAATGTGTTCTTTTTTTCATTTCCAGGAGTGTAGTTACAGTATTGCAAAATATGAAATTATAGTGAAGTATGTGGACATATATGACGACAAAATGAAGTATAACAAGGCTGGCAACATGGTCTGTGAACATTTACAATTATCACAAGCATAGGGGCTAAGCAATAAAAATACGTAATCACATAAAAATTCTTCTTCTCACGATAGGTGACCATTTCAATACCCACATATCTTTTCGTCACATCATTTCAAGTTAAAACACGCCGCTGATACCTACTAATAAGAACGATTTCGATAGTTAACGCCTCCTAGTGCCTAGCCAACGACGATATGTGAGGAGTTTGATTCCGTGTCAGCACTGAACTCCTCGTTACGTTTTTTCTAGTTCAAACATGCGAGCATCTCGCTAGTGCTGAAAGTAGCCAACACTTGACTCCCAGTCTAAGGTAGGGAAGGCAAGAATAGTTCATTCGTCTTACAGTTCAGATTTAAAAATCTCCCTACTGTTGAAGAAATTGGGTATTTGACATTTGATTGTGCTTAGTTAACCATGGATTCTAATTCCTGTCCAACACAAACCATTACAACAAGTTATCACATGTGTGTTACTTGTGAATGAAACCAAATTTAACATCTTTTGTGGCTGGATAACATGGATATCATTGCTGGATAAGAGTTCCAGTCCAGTACAGAAAGTTTCGTCGTGTAATTTCATCGCAGATTTGCTAACTGATACTGGATAAAATTTAAATATTTCACGTCATTTTATCTAGTCAGCAATGGCCACCAGTTACGCGTTAGAGCCTCGATCAAGTGCAGACGTTTTTCTGGGTTAGTATTGGCTACAGGTGCAAGGTTTGAATCCATATCTACAACAAAACAGTTGCTCGTGTCACGTAAAATTCAAATATGTTCATAAATAGCTGTTCATAAACAAATTAGATTTTTAATGTGCCTTTGGGTTACGTGACAACGGTGATGCGTGACTTTCGAAATATACATAGATGAACATGTTAAAATGGGTACAGTAAAATTACTACTGATATATTGTCACGTAGAAGAAGGTGCAATTTCTAGTACCTTCCGCCGCGGAAGTCGAACACGCGGCAGAACAAATGGACGTGGTCAGCCCATGGAGGGCTCCGCCTCCGCGGCGGCTATTCCGTGCATTGCAGACAGCGGCCAATAGCCGCTCCCTCCGGTTTCGTATATAGGGACCCGCTCTGCCCTAGTCCATCTCAAGGTCAATCCTTCCAAAACCCAGGCGATCATTGTAGGCAAAACCACCCCTTCCTTCCGCCTCCTTGATTTCTATCTCACCGTCTATGGCCGTCCCATCGCCCTCACTCCCACCCTTAAGTACCTTGGCGTCACCCTCGACCGTCGCCTCTCCTGGACTCCCCATCTCCAGACAATCCAAGCCAAGGCACGTTCCCGCCTCCGTCTCCTCAAGCTCCTTTCCGGCCGTACGTGGGGTCTGGACCCCTCCACCATCCTCCACACCTATAAATCCCTCATCCGCCCTATCCTTTGTTATGCCCATCCAGCATGGATCTCCGCTCCCCCTACCTTTTATAAACCCCTCCAAATCCTTGAACGCCATGCTCTCCGCCTCGCCTATCGCATCCGTCTCCCCTCCCCCACGCGGATCCTCTACGATCTCATCCCCTTCCCCCACCTCCTCCTTTTCCTTGAAAGGATACGGATCCTGTACACCTCCCGCAAACTCGATCCTCCTCACCCGCTCGTCTCCCCGATCCTCTCCCGCCCCCGCCCGCTGCCGCGCCTGTATTCGCACGTCCCACCCGGTTTCCATCTCTCCACCCTCCTTACCCTCTCCCAAGGTGGCTTCCGCCAGCTCCCCCTCCCTGATGATGTCCTCGTCCCCTCCATCTACCCCTCCTATCAACTTTGATCCTGCCCCACCCCCCACTTCCGGTGTCCTTTCCTTTAGGCACCCTCCCTCCCTTCTCTTCCCTTCCCTTCTCTTTCCTTTTCCCCCATCCCCTCCGTCCACACCTCTTCCCCCAGGCTTCCCCTACCCCTTCCTCCATCCCCCCTCTCTCCCCTGCCCGTGGCATCCCTGCTCTCCCCTCTCGCTCTCCCACTCCCCTTCCTCCTCCTCCTCTCTTGGCAGGTCCCCGGACTCGCACACGCATAGTGAACTTTCACGCGCCGGAGATCATCGCCTTCTGTGTCTCGTGTGTGTGACGACGTTTAGTGTTTTTGGTGTCCGCCGTCCCGCTACTCCATTCACTTGTGCCGTCGGATTCATCAGTGTTCTGTGCGCCGTGTCAACGTGTTTTCAGTGTTGTTATCGTCACGTGTGAACGACCCCGTGTTTTTGGTGTCTCTGTGACCTCTCTCTTTTGTCCGTCACTTGTTCATTATCATTCTTCGTTCTTATGCTTTTGTGAACACTATGGCTGAAGAGCGGTGTAGTGTGCCGCTGCCAGCCTGCCTGATTTGTACAGGTATACAAATAACAATAAAGTAAAAAAAAAAAAAAACCTAGTCCATCAGAGGGTTGGATCCCCTCTTTCGAAGGCGCCAGATTTCAAAGCCTGGGCTACTGTCAGGTTGGAATCTCCGCTTTCGAAGATTGTGTCCGTCTGTCTGTCTGCCCGTCTGCCCGCCGCTTACTGTTGTAGCTGTTCGTTCGTCCGTCCGTCCATCCGTCCGTCCGTCCGCCTGCCTGCCTGCTCGCTGTCCGTCTCCGCTGCTGCCTGCTGTCCGTCCGTCCGTCTGTTCGCCGCCGCCGCCGCCTGCTGTCCGTCCGTCTGTTCGCCGCCGCCGCCGCCAGCCAGTGCTCGCCGCCGCCGCCGCCAGCCGGTGCTCGCCGCCGCCGCCGCCGCCGCCAGCCGGTGCTCGCCGCCGCCGCCGCCGCCGCCGCCGCCGTCGCCGTCGCCGTCCGCCCTGGTCGTCCGACCCTGGTCTTCGTCAGTCTGCGTCTTCGCCTGTTCCCAGTTTGTGTCCTTTCCTTTTCGTGCTGTGCGTTTTTTCTTCGTGTCGTCATGTCCGCCCCCACCACCACCGTCACTACTACCACCACTGCCATCGTCTATACATCCCCTTCCGCCGCCTCCACCACTATAACTTGGTGTGCCCAGTCCCACCCCCCTCCTTCCATCCCACCTCTCCTCACTCTCCCTTCACCCTCTCTCTTTGTCACCCCCTCTCCCGCTTCTTCCTTTCGCTCCTCTCGTTCTGATCCTTTCCCCCCACTCCCCCAGCCTGTCACTGCAGCTCCGGCTCGGGTGGTGGCCCGTCGGGGCCACTGTCCACGCCCAGCTCTCCCCGTCACCTTCGCCATCACCGCCGCCACTGCCACCGTCATCGTCATCGTCGCCGTCGCCTTCGCCTTCACCGTCACCGTCACCATCTCCGGCGCCGACTCCAGCCCCGGGACCTGCCACTCCCCACCACATTCCAGTTGTTCCCATCCCCCACACCTCCTCCGCCGCCGTCAAGCGCCCCAGTGGCACTCCTGTCTCGTCTGCTCCAAAAAAGGCTCCGCCTCGTCCCCCTTCCCCCACCCCTGATGCCATGGATGTCTCCCCGCCCGTCCCTGCCCCCTCCTCCTCCTCCTCCTCTACCCCCTCCTCCTACCGCTACCTCCTCTCCCGTCCGGATCCCTCCCTCCTTGAAGCCCGGAACCTCACCCTCTTACTTCGCCAGAATTGTCCTGGTGGCCCCATCTCCCTCCTCACTCCTCGCCGTGATTCGGTACTCATCTCCTCCCCCAGCCCTACCCTCCACACGGACCTCCTTTCCCGCATCCCGATCACCCGCTTTGGCCCTCATGCCTCTCTCACCCCTGCTCCCTCGCCACATCCCTCCCGCCAACCGCAACCTCCACGTCGCCCGCCGACCCTCACCGCCGTGATCACTCGGCTCAGTCCAGTGATCATGGAGGAGGAGGTGTTGGCGGAGCTTCAGGCCCATCCCCATCTGGAGGTGCGTGCGGTTCGTCGGATCCATAACGCTGCCGGCCCCACCCGCCTTATGCGCGTTTTTTCTGAGCACGCCCCCTCCATAGACCGTCTCCTGAAGGAGAGTGCCCTCCTTTTTAACCAGCGTTATAAAGTTGACCCCTCCCGTTCCCCTCCTCAATCCCTCCGCTGCCAAAGGTGCTTGCGATATAATGTGCACCCAACATCTGAGTGCCGCGAGGCCCCCACCTGCCCGCACTGTAGGCAAGCCCACTTTTTACGGCAGTGCCCCAATCTCCAGTCCCTCCCCCTCCTGTAATACCTGTAACCTCCCTCATCCCACCTACTCCCAGAAGTGTAAGGCCCGACCCCCTCCTACCACTCCTGAACTCACCGTTCCTGTCCGCCCTCTGGACGCCCCCACCCCTCCCGGCAACTCCCTTCGCCCACCAGCTACCGCTGAGGACATCATCCGATTCCTCACCATTGTCCTGCAGAATGTACATCCTTTTCAGCGCCCACACACCCTCCAACAGATCTCCCTCGCTGCCCGATCCGTTTTCCACCTCAAAATGTACGCCACCTACTCTAACAACCAGGCCCATTTCACCTTCTCCCGTCTTGACACCCTCGTTTAAATCCCTGTCATGGCGCGACAGCAACATATCCTTTTCAACAACATCCGCTCCCTTCCCGCCAACAAGAACCTCTTTCTCCATACCCTTGCCACCCACTGCGTGGACGCCTTCCTCCTTATTGAAACCTTCCTCCAACCCCACCACACCGTCCACACTTCGCCCTACCTCCTCCACCGCTCTGATAATCCCCTCCCAATTGCGCGTGGCGGAGTTGCCATTGGGCACCATCGCCAGATCCCCGTTCGGCTCCAACCTCTCCTTCCCGACCCCACCGAACACCTGATCCTTAGTCTCTTCTTCCCTGGCCTTACCGTTACCTGCGCCACCATCTATGTCCGCCCTAACGCCCCTATTCCCTTCGACTTCCTCTCCCACATTGACCGTACCTTCTCCTCCCACGTGATCGCCGCCGACCTCAACATCCATAGTCGTTCCGCTGCCCAGTTACGGCGGTGGCATCGGTTCCTCTCCTCCCTTCAAGGCGACCTCATTCCCATCCCCCAGCACACCCGTCCCGAATCCAACTCCACTCCTGATGTTATCCTCTCCTCCCCCAACCTCCTTGGCCGCATAATGGTGGATGTCCTGGAGCCTATTGGTAGCGACCATCTCCCTGTCCTCCTCACCGTTTCAGATGGTCGTCGCCCTCGCCCCGACCCTCGTACTGACCCTCCCCCTAAGTATGTCCACGTTGATTCCCGAGCCGACTGGAATGCCTACCGGGATACCCTTTCCACCCAGGTCGATAGCCACCCTCTCACCTACCACCACCCTGACGATGTCACCCATGCCACCTCCTTTCTCCAGCAGACCTTGTCTGAGGCCGTGGAGGCCCACGTCCCTACTGTCGCCATCCACCCCCACCATCCTACCTTACCCCCACAGGCCGTTCTCCTCCTCCGTGAATCCCATCGTCTCTACCGTGCCTTCCTCCGCACGCGTGACCCGGACACACTACGACGCCACCGGCAGCTCCAGCGACACATTCGTCTTTTGCTCGCGGCTAAGAAACGCTGGGACTGGCGACAGACATGCACCCGTTTAAATGCTACCCTACCAATCAACTCGTCCAAGTTCTGGTCGGCCTTCCGTCGCCTTACCGGAACTAAACCCTCCCCCTATTATCCTCTTCTCCATGATGATCACCCTTTCCCTGACTCCCTTAGTAAGGCCAATCACTTTGCTCCTACCTCTCCGATGTATTTTCCATCCCCGATGATCCCCAGTTCGATTACTCCCTCTTCCCGGATATCCGTGATCGAACTGACACCTCTTCCCCTCCCCTCGCTCCTGGTTTCCAGTACTTGGACAACATTGCACACACGGAACTCAATGCCCCTATCACTACACAGGATCTCATTGCTACACTCCGCACAAAACGCAACACCGCTCCTGGTCACGATCGTGTCACCTACCGTCACCTTCGTGAAGCTCCTGTCTCTTTCCTCTCCACCCTGGCCAGGCTCTACAATGTAGTCCTGTCCACCGGTTACTACCCCGACCTGTGGAAAACCTCCCGTATCCTCATGTTCCTTAAACACGGCAAACCACCGTCCGCCGTCTCCTCCTACCGCCCCATCAGCCTTACCTCGGTCTTCAGCGAGGTCCTGGAATCTATCCTCACCCGCCGCATCCACCAGCATCTCCGCCAGCACCGCCTCCTTCCCGTCACCCAGTGTGGCTTTCGGCCGTACTACTCTTCCGACGACCTTCTCCTTCACCTCACTCATCTCCTTTCCGAACAGCTTAATTCCCGTCGCTCCGCAATATTCCTCTCCCTGGACCTCGAACGTGCCTATGACCGTGTATGGCATTCCGGTCTCCTCTTCAAGCTCCAAACCTTCGCCCTTCCCATTAACTACGTCTGTCTGATCGGCTCCTTTCTCTCCCGCCGTCCTTCCTATGTCACCGTCTATAACTCAGATTCCTACACCTTTTTCCCCTCTGCCGGTGTGCACCAAGGCTCCGTCCTCTCCCCCCTTCTGTACCTTTTGTACACAGCGGACATGCCGCCGCCGTCAGCCCCGTCCACCTTCTCCAGTTTGCCGATGACACCGCCTTCCTTGCCCTTGCCCCCACCCTACAGCGCTCCCAACACCTTCTCCAATCCCATCTTGACCGGTTCACTGCTTGGTGCAACCAGTGGTTGCTCAAGGTCAATCCCTCCAAAACCCAGGCGATCATTGTAGGCAAAACCACCCCTTCCTTCCGCCTCCTTGATTTCTATCTCACCGTCTATGGCCGTCCCATCGCCCTCACTCCCACCCTTAAGTACCTTGGCGTCACCCTCGACCGTCGCCTCTCCTGGACTCCCCATCTCCAGACAATCCAAGCCAAGGCACGTTCCCGCCTCCGTCTCCTCAAGCTCCTTTCCGGCCGTACGTGGGGTCTGGACCCCTCCACCATCCTCCACACCTATAAATCCCTCATCCGCCCTATCCTTTGTTATGCCCATCCAGCATGGATCTCCGCTCCCCCTACCTTTTATAAACCCCTCCAAATCCTTGAACGCCATGCTCTCCGCCTCGCCTATCGCATCCGTCTCCCCTCCCCCACGCGGATCCTCTACGATCTCATCCCCTTCCCCCACCTCCTCCTTTTCCTTGAAAGGATACGGATCCTGTACACCTCCCGCAAACTCGATCCTCCTCACCCGCTCGTCTCCCCGATCCTCTCCCGCCCCCGCCCGCTGCCGCGCCTGTATTCGCACGTCCCACCCGGTTTCCATCTCTCCACCCTCCTTACCCTCTCCCAAGGTGGCTTCCGCCAGCTCCCCCTCCCTGATGATGTCCTCGTCCCCTCCATCTACCCCTCCTATCAACTTTGATCCTGCCCCACCCCCCACTTCCGGTGTCCTTTCCTTTAGGCACCCTCCCTCCCTTCTCTTCCCTTCCCTTCTCTTTCCTTTTCCCCCATCCCCTCCGTCCACACCTCTTCCCCCAGGCTTCCCCTACCCCTTCCTCCATCCCCCTCTCTCCTTTGCCCATGGCATCTCTGCTCTCCCCTCTCCCATTTCCCCTTCCTCCTCCTCCACCTCCTCTCTTGGAAGGTCCCCGGACTCGTACACGCTCAGTGAACATTCGCGCGCCGGAGATCATCACCATCAGTGTTAAGTGTGTGTGTGCATCGTTTTGTGTTTCGTGCAGTTACAACTCAACTGTTCACATGTGCCGTCGCCGTTCTCCGTGTTTTGTGCGCCGTGTCTCCAAGTGTTAGTGTTTTTTTTCGTCCAACGTGAACGGCTTCTTGTTTATTGTTTTTTTGTATCTCCATTTTTTGCCCGCCGTTTTTTGTATTGTATATATCACCTCTCTGTCATGTTTATTGTTCCACTTAAGGCTGAAGAGCAGCGTACTATGCTGCTGACAGCCCACCTGTATAGGTGTTTAAAATTACAGTAAGGAAAAAAAAAAAAAACCCTAGTCCAGCCAGTCTGCTACTCGCTCGGGATTTCGTTTCTATCTCGGCGGTACTGCGTTCTGGTCCATCTAGAGGGTTGGATCCCCTCCTTCGACAGCGTCAGATTGCAAAGCCTGGGCTACTCTCAGGGTGGAATCTCCGTCTTCGAAGATTGTGTTTATCTGTCTGTCTGTCTGCCCGCCGCTTGCTGCTATCGCTGTTCGTTCATTCGTCCGTCCGCCTGCCTGCTCGCTGTCCATCGCCGTCGTCGTAACCACTACTGCCGCCGCCGCTGCTGCTGCCGCCGCCGCCTGCTGTTCGTCCGTCTGTGCGCCGCCGACTATCGCCGACGCCGCCGCCCCCGCCGCCCCCGCCGCCGCCCCCGCCGCCGCCGCCGCCGCCGCCGCCGCCGCCGCCGCCGCCGCCTGCTGCACGTCCGTCTGTCTGTCCGTCGCCGTTCGTCTGCAATGAGTACTCCCACCTCCACCGTCATCTACACCTCCCCCTCCCCCTCTCCCACAGTCACTTCCTGGAGTGCCGCCCCTGGCCTCCCTCCTTACACCTCCTCTTCCCTTCCCCCACTTACCCATCCCCCAATCTCCTCCCCTGCTGTATACCCACACCTCTACACCCTTCCTCCAGCCTCTACACCCTCAACAGCTCCCACTACTACCCCCGCCCTCACGTACGCCTCTGTTGCCGCCTCTGCTGCCGCCCCTCAGGTGGTTGGCTTCCCCTCTCTCACCGACCCCGTCGCTTCGTCTTCTGCATCTCCCGCACGCATCACGTCGCGCCGAGCCACCATCGCCACCAATGAACCAGCTGCTTCTCCCGGTGCCTCCACTACGCCACAGGGATCTGCCACCCGCCACCTCCCTCTCCTCCCCATCCCTCTCCCCTCCTCCCAGCCTCCAGTCTCCAAAAAACCCCAAAAGCGCGTCCTTACCGACTCTGCTCCCGCCACTTCCCACAAAAAATCAACACCACCTCCCCCTCCCCCTGCCGTCACCATGGACATCACCCCTCCTCCTGCCACCCATACCTTGGCCCCCACCCTCCACACCTTTGTCCTGTCAACTCCCGATCCTAAGTTCCTCGACGCTCGTACCCTCACCAAGGAAATACGAAAGTACTTACCTGGTGCTCCCATCTCCCAGCTCATTCCCCGCAGGGACTCAGTCCTTATCAAGTCCCCGTCCCCATCCTTTCACACAGACCTCCTGCGAAAACTCCCACGAGCTATGTTTGGCTTCCACGCCTCTCTGACACCCTTCCTTTCTGCTTCCACTCCTCGTCAGCCCCAGCCTCCCCGTCGCCTCCCCACCTACACCGCTGTGATCACCAAGCTCAGCCCGGTGATCACAGAGGATGAAGTGTTGGTAGAACTGAACTCCCACCCGGACTTGGAAATCCGCTCTGCCCGCCGTATCCACAATGCCTCTGGTCCCACCTACCTCATTCGGGTATTCTCTGAGTCTAACCCATCCATAGACCATCTCCTCACCCAGGGTGCCCTGATATACCACCGTCGACACCCTGTTGAATCCTCAAAATCCCCTCCCCAATCCTACCGTTGCCAGCGGTGCCTGATGTACAATGACCACCTGACTCACAACTGCAAAAACCCCCCCACCTGTCCCCATTGCAAGGCCTCCCACTTTCTTAAGACCTGCCCCAACCTCGCTGCTCCTCCTTCCTGTAATACCTGCAATGGCCCCCATCCCACATACTCCCACAAGTGTAAAGCTAAACCCCCTCCAGCCACCCCTGAACTTACAGTCCCAGTTCGTCCCGTCGATCCCCCTGTCCATCCCAACAATTCCCTCCGTCCACCCCCCATGGCCGAGGACATCATCCGGTTCACTACCATTGTACTCCAAAACATTCACCCTTTTCAGCACCCCCACACCTTCCAACAAATCTCCCTTGCTGCTTGCTCTGTTTTCCACCTGAACACCTTCGCCACTTACTCCCACAATCAAGCCCACTTCACCTTGACCCGCCTCGACACCCTAGTTTAAGTCTCTTCCCTTCCCTCTCTTCCCCCCCCGCTCCTTCCCGTCATGGCGCAGCACGAGTCTCGCATCCTCTTCCAGAACATTCACTCCTTCTGCTCCAACAAATACCTCCTCATGCACACCCTCTCTCACCACCAGGTCGACACCTTCCTCTTGAACGAAACCTTTCTCCAGCCCCACCATTCTATCCGCACCTCCCCCTATATCGTCCATCGCACTGACGCTCCTGGTCCACGTGCGCAGGGTGGAGTCGCGATTGGCTACCTTAAGCATATCCCCGTCCGGCCACAACCTCTCCTCAATGACCCCACTGAACACCTTATCCTTAGTGTCTTCTTCCCCTCCCTCACCATTACCTGTGCTACCATCTATGTCCGCTCCACTGCTCCTCTTCCTTATGACTTCATCTCACACATTGACTACACCTTCTCCACCTATGTGATTGCTGCCGACCTCAACATCCATAGCCGCACTCCTGCTGCCCTTCAGCGGTGGCGTCAGTTCCTCTCCACAATCCAAGGTGACCTTGTTCCCCTTCCCCAGCACACCCGACCCGAAAGTGACACCACCCCCGATGTTGTCATTGCCTCCGCCAACCTCCTTGGGCGTATCGCTGTCGCCGTCCTTGACCCCACAGGTAGCGATCACCTCCCTGTCCTTCTCACCATAACGTCTGCTCACCGCCCCCCTCCGGCTCCGCACCCTGCACCCCCTCCCAAGGTCGTCCATGACTATTGCCGTGCCAACTGGGATGCCTACCGGGATTCCATCTCCACCCAGGTCGAAAGCCACCCTCTTACGTATCGCCATCCTGACGACATCATCCACGCCTCGTCCTTCCTTCAGAAGGTAATTACTGACGCCGTGGAGGCCCATGTTTCTACTAAAACCATCCAACCACACCGTCCCACTCTCCCTCCGCGGGCTGTCCTCCTCCTCCGTGAATCCCGCCGCCTCTATCGCTCCTTCCTGCGCACTCGTGACAGGGATACACTCCAGCGCCACCGGCAAATACAGCGACACGTACGGAACCTTATTACAGCAACGAAACGCCGCTACTGGCGCCAGACCTGCACGCGACTCAACGCCACCCTCCCTATCAACTCCTCCAAGTACTGGTCCACCTTCCATCGTCTTACTGGTTCCCTTTCCGCTCCCCACCACCCCCTTCTCCATAACGATCGCCCCCTTCCTGACAACCTCAGTAAGGCCAACCACTTCGCTTCCCACCTTTCCGAGGTCTTCCCCATCCCCGATGATCCTCACTTTGATTATTCTCTTTTCCCCACAGTCATGGAACGTGCCGATACCTCGGTCACTCCACTTGCTCCTAGTCTCCAGTACTTGGGGCAGTTGCCCCCCTTCGACGTAAACACTCCCATCACAGCACAAGACATTAAACTTATCCTCCGGTCCAAACGCAACACGGCCCCTGGTCCCGACTGTGTCACCTACGGTCACCTTCGTGAAAGCCCCTATTCCTTCCTGACTGTCCTCGCCCATCTCTATAATGTCGTCCTCTCTACTGGCTTCTACCCTGACCTGTGGAAGACCTCCCGCGTCCTCTTATTCCTCAAACCCAACAAACCCCCTTCTGCCGCCTCCTCCTATCGTCCCATCTGCCTCACCTCCATCTTCAGTAAGGTCTCTGAATCCATCCTCTCCCACCGTATCCATCAGCACCTTGCTCAACACCACCTCCTCCCCCTTACCCAGTGTGGCTTCCGACCCTCCTTCTTTGCTGATGACCAACTCCTCAACCTTGTTCACCTTCTGTCCCTCCAGCTCAACTCCCGTCACTCCGCCATTTTTGTTTCCCTTGACCTCCAAATGCCTATGACCGTGTATGGCATCCCGGTCTCCTCTTTAAACTCCAAATGTACGCCCTGCCTATCAATTTTGTCCGTCTGGTCGTTTCCTTCCTCTCGCACCGTCCTTCCTATGTCACCCTCCACAACCCGTATGTTTTATCCCACGGCTGGCGTCCCCCAGGGTTCTGTCCTCTCCCCTCTCCTTTATCTCTTGTAGACAGCTGATATGCCCAAGCCACCCCCACCAGTCCACCTTCTCCAATATGCTGATGACACCGCCTTCCTGGCTCTCTATCCTACCCTTCAACGGTCTCAACGTACCCTCCAAACCCACCTTAACCAGTTCACCACTTGGTGTAACCAGTGGTTCCTCCGTCTCAACCCCTCCAAAACCCAGGCAATCATCATAGGCCCCACCACTCGCTCCTTTCGCCTCCATGATTTCTACCTCACCCTTTATGGTCGTCCTATCCAACTCACCCCCACCCTGAAATACCTTGGCCTCACCCTTGACCGACACCTCACCTGGACCCCTCATCTCCTGACCATCCAGCAGAAAGCCCATTCCCGCCTCCGCCTGCTGAAACTCCTCTCTGGCCGGACATGGGGATTGCATCCTTCTACCATCCTCCACACCTACAAATCCCTTATCCGTCCTATCCTCTGTTATGCCAGTGTCGCCGGGCTCTCTGCCCCCACCCACTTTTACAAGGCCCTCCAAATCCTTGAACGCCATGCGCTCCGTCTTGCCTTCCGTATCCGCCTTCCTTCCCCCACACGGCTCCTGTATGAACTGATCCCCTTCCCCCACCTCCTCCTGTTCCTCCAACATCTCCGCATCCTTTACATTGTTCACAGGCTTGATCCCCCCCACCCTCTGGTTTCCTCCTTCCTCTCCACCCCCCGCCCGTTGCCGCGCCTCTATCGCTGTATCCCTCCCTCTCTCCACCTCCACACCCTCCATCTCCTTCATCAGGGCAATTTCCAACGCCTCCCCCTCCCGGATGACGAACTTCGCCGTGACATCTCCCCTTCCTTCCAACTATAACCTGGCCTTGTTCACCCCCCCCCTCCCCAGGGCCCTCTTTTCCTCTTTCCTCCTTCTCCCAGAGCGGATTTTCCTCCGTCCCCCCCCTCCCCTGAGACCCTGCACCCCATACTTACCTCTCTCCTTCCCACATCCCTCCCTACCTGGCCCTCTTCCGCGCGCCCCCCGCTCACCTCCTCCATCTCTTCCCCTCCCTCCCTTCTTCAGGTCTCCCTCATCTCCTAGCGCCTGGCAGATCATCTGTATTGATCATCATCAGTGTACCACATCAGTGTTGTGTTTAGTGCTGTTTCTCGTGTGCGTCTAGAGGTGTGATTTTAATTGTGTACTGCCTTGAGGTTCGCTGTCAGTGTTACGTTATGTGCTATGCCATCCGTCATTACCTTTATGCTCCTGTCGTACCGTGCCTTGTGTTCTTTTAACCGTCGCAGTGTGTGGCTTTTTGCGTGTGCTACTTTTAAACAGTTTTTTATCTCCATTTTACAGTCACCCCGTTTTTTTGTCTATTGCCTTCCATGATGTTCCCCCTTTTATATATCTTTTATATATCTATGTTTGCTGTTTTTAAATGTCTTCTATTGTTTTGTTCTATGTCTTTCGGCTGAAGAGCAGCGCCTATGCTGCTGCCAGCCCGCCCCGATGGGGAATTGAAACACAATAAAGAAAAAAAAAAGCTTTCTGGTCGTTGCTCGTTGATGACATTTGCCTGGCTCTGGTTCCGAGTGGATTTACGTTTGGTGTTTGGTGTTGGGGTTTCCACAAGCCTCCGTTGTTTATCTCTTCCTTGTTGTGTCGCTCATAGTCGGTCGTGGTCGGTTGCCGTCAGTTGTCGTTGGTCTGTCGTCCGACTCGTCCTGTGTTTACCCGGTGGTGCGTGCTCCACCGCCGACGGCTTCCCCGCCTGGCGGCTCCGACCCGCAACCCAAGGCGTTCCCGCTGTTGGTTGTGGTTACTACATAATTAGATGAATAACGAACACTAACTTCACTTAATGAAGGTTTACTCAGCACTTGCACATACAAGAGCGTGGAACGAACTGCCTCCGGTTGATTACGTACGGTCTGTATACAGCTACAGAACTTCCAGTACAATGATTCTTGACATTTGTGGATACATTCTAGAATGTACTCGAACCAAATATACAAATTAAAGTTTTAGATGAGTTTTGAAGTCACGACCCACCATGGAACAGTCTAGTATCGTAACCACTACACTACAGTGACTATGCTACTCAGCTTCTTCTGCGACATTGCTCCCTCCTTAAGAGAACAGCTTCTCGGTGTTACGTCCTCCTAGTCCGGAAACAAGTCATCGGTTCTGCATTCTCCGACTCCCGATGACTGATGTTCGCCCTGGCGGTGATCTTCTTTGAACTTCCCTTGCCGCTACGCTCTTCGTCACCTTTCCGCTTGTTGCCTGTCGCTGGAGCTTCGAATTTACCCTGGGTTGCAGGATCCTTATAAGGCTTCATTCGAAGGACATGGACTGTATCTCTGATCTTTCGTCGTCTTGTGTCAGCTTCGAAATCTTCAACTTCGTAAGTAACATGAGACAACTGTCTTACAGCCTTATTAAGGTCCAAAGTAGCACCTGAGGCGCTTCTCAGAGAGACCAGCCTTCCGAACAGGAGTGAAGATCCAGACGAGGGCACCAAGCTGGTACACCTTCGGTGATCGTTTTCTTGGGCCTGCTGCGTGCAGAGTCGAACTAGCTGCCGAGCTTCCTCAGCTCTGGTTAACACCTGGCCGATGTAGTTTTCGTCCACGTCATCAGTGCACTATGGTAATGTCATAATCTTCAAGATGTAGTGCCCACCTAGCGAGTCGTCCTGTTGGATCCTTAAGACCTGTCAACCAACAAAGTGAACGACTCTCTGTAACAACTGTGAATGGCGTTCCATAGAGATACTGTCGGAAATTTGCACATGGCCCAGATCACAGCAAGATATTCTCTTTCTGTAGTTGAGTAGTTTCTCTCGGCTTTTGTGTCATAGACGCATAGGCTATAATCTTCTCTTTCCCATCCGAAATTTGCACCAGAACAGCACCGATCTCATACTCACTGGCATCTGTGTGTAGTTCTGTAGGTGCTCTCTCATCATACAGACCAAGTACAGGGTCAGTCGTCAGAGATTTTCGCAGCACATCGAAAGAATCTTGTTGAGCACCATGCCAGATAACTTTAGTATCGGAGTGGCTTGGCCTTGATACAGAAGTCTTTAATAAAACGACGGTAATAATAACATAATCCGAGGAAGCTTCTCACATCTCTAATACTTTTATCAATAGGAAATTCCGTTATAGC